>NC_142803.1:20945691-21183378 GCF_049724085.1 Artemia sp. Qi Xiang Cuo | reverse complement strand
AAGAAAATGTAACTGTGACAAGGTAAACCACAACCAAACACTACTGAAATATTCCAACTCTTGCATTTCAACGAAAGAAATTCAAAATGAACTTTGAAAAATCAAGAAAATGTAACTGTGACAAGGTAAACCACAACCAAACACTACTGAAATATTCCAACTCTTGCATTTCAACGAAAGAAATTCAAAATGAACTTTGAAAAATCAAGAAAATGTAACTGTGACAAGGTAAACCACAACCAAACACTACTGAAATATTCCAACTCTTGCATTTCAACGAAAGAAATTCAAAATGAACTTTGAAAAATCAAGAAAATGTAACTGTGACAAGGTAAACCACAACCAAACACTACTGAAATATTCCAACTCTTGCATTTCAACGAAAGAAATTCAAAATGAACTTTGAAAAATCAAGAAAATGTAACTGTGACAAGGTAAACCACAACCAAACACTACTGAAATATTCCAACTCTTGCATTTCAACGAAAGAAATTCAAAATGAACTTTGAAAAATCAAGAAAATGTAACTGTGACAAGGTAAACCACAACCAAACACTACTGAAATATTCCAACTCTTGCATTTCAACGAAAGAAATTCAAAATGAACTTTGAAAAATCAAGAAAATGTAACTGTGACAAGGTAAACCACAACCAAACACTACTGAAATATTCCAACTCTTGCATTTCAATGAAAGAAATTCAAAATGAACTTTGAAAAATCAAGAAAATGTAACTGTGACAAGGTAAACCACAACCAAACACTACTGAAATATTCCAACTCTTGCATTTCAACGAAAGAAATTCAAAATGAACTTTGAAAAATCAAGAAAATGTAACTGTGACAAGGTAAACCATAACCAAACACTACTGAAATATTCCAACTCTTGCATTTCAACGAAAGAAATTCAAAATGAACTTTGAAAAATCAAGAAAATGTAACTGTGACAAGGTAAACCACAACCAAACACTACTGAAATATTCCAACTCTTGCATTTCAACGAAATAAATTCAAAATGAACTTTGAAAAATCAAGAAAATGTAACTGTGACACTGAAATATTCCAACTCTTGCATTTCAACGAAAGAAATTCAAAATTAACTTTGAAAAATCAAGAAAATGTAACTGTTAAAATGAAAACCACAACCATCAACTAATAAAATATTACAACTCGTTAATGACAATTAAACAAATTCAAAATGAACTTTGAAAAATCAAGAAACTGAAAGTGTGTCAATGTAAACCACAACCAAACACTACTGAAATATTCCAACTCTTGCATTTCAACGAAAGAAATTCAAAATGAACTTTGAAAAATCAAGAAAATGTAACTGTGACAAGGTAAACCACAACCATACACTACTGAAATATTCCAACTCTTGCATTTCAAAGACAAAAATTAAAAATGAACTTTGAAAAATCAAGAAAATGTAACTGCGACAAGGTAAACCATAACCAAACACTACTGAAATATTCCATCTCTTTCATATCAAAGAAAGCAATTAAAAATTAACTTTTAAAAAAAAATAATATTTAAATTTGACAAGGTAAACCACAACCAAACACTACTGAAATATTCCAACTCTTGCATTTCAACTAAAGAAATTCAAATGAACTTCGAAAAATCAAGAAAATGTAACTGTGACAAGGTAAACCACAACCAAACACTACTGAAATATTCCAACTCTTGCATTTCAACGAAAGAAATTCAAAATGAACTTTAAAAAATTAAGAAAATGTAACTGTGACAAGGTAAATCACAACAAAACAATATTGAAATATTCCAACTCTTGCATTTCAACGATAGAAATTCAAAATGAACTTTGAAAAATCAAGAAAATGTAACTGTGACAAGGTAAACCACAAGCAAACACTACTGAAATATTCCAACTCTTGCATTTCAACAAAAGAAATTCAAAATGAACTTTTAAAAATCAAGAAAATGTAACTGTGACATGGTAAACCACAACAAAAAAATACTGAAATATTCCAACTCTTGCATTTCAAAGAAAGAAATTCAAAATTAATTTTGAAAAATCAAGAAAATGTAACTCTGACAAGGTAAACCACAACCAAACACTACTGAAATATTCCAACTCTTGCATTTCAACGAAAGAAATTAAAAATGAACTTTGAAAAAACAAGAAAATGTAACTGTGACAAGGTAAACCATAACCAAACACTACTGAAATATTTCAACTCTTGCATTTCAACGAAAGAAATTCAAAATGAACTTTGAAAAATCAAGAAAATGTAACTGTGACAAGGTAAACCACAACCAAACACTACTGAAATATTCCAACTCTTGCATTTCAACGAAAGAAATTCAAAATGAACTTTGAAAAATCAAGAAAATGTAACTGTGACAAGGCCAACCACAACCAAACACTGCTGAAATATTCCAACTCTTGCATTTCAACGAAAGAAATTCAAAATGAACTTTGAAAATTCAAGAGAATGTAACTGTGACAAGGTAAACCACAACCAAACACTTCTGAAATATTCCAACTCTTGCATTTCCATGAAAGAAATTCAAAATGAACTTTGAAAAATCATAACAATGTAACTGTGACAAGGTAAACCACAACCAAGCACTACTGAAATATTCCAACTCTTGCATTTCAAATAAAGAAATTATAAAAGAACTTTGAAAAATCAAGAAAATGTAACTGTGACAAGGTAAACCACAACCAAACACTGCTGAAATATTCCAACTCTTGCATTTCAACGAAAGAAATTCAAAATGAACTTTGAAAAATCAAGAAAATGTAACTTTGATAAGGTAAACCATAACCAGACACTACTGAAATATTCCAAATCTTGCATTTCAACGAAAGAAATTCAAAATGAACTTGGAAAAATCAAGAAATTGTAACTGTGACAAGGTAAACCACAACCAAACACTACTGAAATATTCCAACTCTTTCATTTCAATGAAATAAATTCAAAATTAAATTTGAAAAATCAAGAAAATGTAACTTTGACACTGAAAAATTCCAACACTTGAAATTCAGAGAAATAAAATCAAAAAGAACTTTGAAAAATCAAGAAAAGGTAACTGTGACAAGGTAAACCATAATCAAACACTACTGAAATATTCCCACTCTTTCAATACAATGAAAGATAAACAAAACTAAACAAATAATAAATATATTATGAAGGAGTTCAAATGTACAAAACAAACAATACCTCCTCAACTAGTAACACTATAGAAGTAATGCTATTTTCATTAAAAATAAACTGTAAAAAATCACTAGGAAGTAACTGTGACATGGTAAACCACAACCATACACTACTGAAATATTCCAACTCTTTCATTTCAACGAAAGAAATTCAAAAAATGAACTTTGAAAAATCAAGAAAATGTAAATGTGACAATGTAAACCATAAGAAAACACAACAGAAATAGTTCAACTCGTTCAAATCAATCAAATAAATAAAAACTTAAAATTTAAAAATCAAGAAGATCTAACTATGACATGATAAACCATAACCAAACACTACTTAAATATTCCAACTCTTGCATTTCAACGAAATAAATTCAAATGAACTTCGAAAAATCAAGAAAATGTAACTGTGACAAGGTAAACCACTACCAAACACTACTGAAATATTCCAAGTCTTGCATTTCAACGAAAGAAATTAAAAATGAACTTTGAAAAATCAAGAAAATGTAATTGTGACAAGGTAAACCACAACCAAACACTACTGAAATATTCCAACTCTTGCATTTCAGCGACAGAAATTCAAAATGAACTTTGAAAAATCAAGAAAATGTAACTGTGACAAGGTAAACCACAAGCAAACACTACTGAAATAATCCAACTCTTGCATTTCAACGAAAGAAATTCAAATTGAACTATGAAAAATCAAGAAAATTTAACTGTGACTAGGTAAACCACAACCAAACACTACTGAAATATTCCAACTCTTGCATTTCAACGAAAGAAATTCAAAATGAACTTTAAAAAATCAAGAAAATGTAATTGTGACAAGGTAAACCACAAGCAAACACTACTAAAATATTCCAACTCTTGCATTTCAATGAAAGAAATTCAAAATGAACTTTGAAAAATCAAGAAAATGTAACTGTGACGAGGTAAAGCACAACCAAACACTACTGAAGTATTCCAACTCTTCAACGAAAGAAATTCAAAATGAACTTTGAAAAATCAAGAAAATGTAACTGTGACAAGGTAAATCACAACCAAACACTACTGAAATATTCCAATTCTTGCATTTCAACGAAATAAATTCAAAATGAACTTTGAAAAATCAAGAAAATGTAACTGTGACGAGGTAAATCATAACCAAACACTACTGAAATATTCCAACTCTTGCATTTCAACGAAAGAAATTCAAAATGAACTTTGAAAAATCAAGAAAATGTAACTGTGACAAGGTAAACCACAACCAAACACTACTGAAATATTCCAACTCTTGCATTTCAACGAAAGAAATTCAAAATGAACTTTGAAAAATCAAGAAAATGTAACTGTGACAAGGTAAACCACAACCAAACACTACTGAAATATTCCAACTCTTGCATTTCAACGAAAGAAATTCAAAATGAACATTGAAAAATCAAGAAAATTTAACTGTGACAAGGTAAACCACAAACAAAAAATACTCACCTGGTACAACTCTTGATTTAAAAATAAATAAAAACAAAATTAAATTTGAAAAAACAATAAAATTAAAATGTGACAAGGTAAACCACAATAAAACACTACTGAAATAGTACAACGCTTTATTCACAACTAATGAAATTCAAACAGAACATTGAACAATCAAGAAAATGTAACTGTGACAAGGTAAACCACAACCAATCACTACTGAACTTTTCCAACTCGTGCAGTGCCACGTATAAACTTCACAAGAAATTAGTACAATCCAGAAAAAGTATCTGTGACAAGGTAAACCACAACCAAACACTAATGAAATATTCCAACTCTTGAATTTAAACGAAAAAAATTCAAAATGAACTTTGAAAAATCAAGACAATGTAACTGTGACAAGGTCAACCACAACCAAACACTAGTGAAATATTCAAACTCTTGCATGTCAACGAAAGAAATTCAAAATGAACTTTGTAAAATCAAGAACATGTAACTGTGACAAGGTAAACCACAACCAAACACTACTGAAATATTCCAACTCTTGCATTTCAGCGAAAGAAATTCAAAATGAACTTTGAAAAATCAAGAAAATGTAACTGTGACAAGGTAAACCACAACCAAACACTACTGAAATATTCCAACTCTAGCATTTCAATGAATTGAATTATATATGATCATAGAAAAAACACTAAAATGTAAGTGTTACAACTTAAATCATAAACAAACCCTACTGAAATATTTTAACTCTTGATTTTCAATGAGAGCAATAAAAAATTAACTTTGAAAAATTAATAAAATGTCAATCTGACATGGTAAATCAAATCCAAACGCTGCAGAAATATTTCAACTCTTACATTTCAGCGAAAGAAATTCAAAATGAACTTTGAAAAATCAAGAAAATGTAACTGTGACAAGGTAAACCACAACCAAACACTGCTGAAATATTCCAACTCTTGTATTTCAACGAAAGAAATTCAAAATAAACTTTGAAAAATAATGAAAATTTAACTGTTACAATTTAAAACTGAGTCTCTAAATCCCCTTAACGATATTTTAAAATATACAAAAACTTCTTATTTAAAAAAAAATTTTAGATTTTAATGACCACCATGTAAACAAAAATTACTCGGAATTAGGCAACTGAGTCTCTCAAACCCAGTAAAGATCTTTTAAAAGATGCAAAAACGACCCATTTAACACAAAAATTTCGTTTTTAATGACCATCAAGTAAAGAAAAATCACACGGAATTAGGCAACTGAGTCTCTCAATCCCCTTAAAGCTCTTTAAAAAGATACAAAAAATTACCACCAAGTAAAGAAAAAACACAAGGAATCAGGCAACTGAGTATCTCAAACCCCTTAAAGCTCTTTTAAAAGATACAAAAACTACTGATTTAACACAAAAATTTCGTTTTTAATGACCACCAAGTAACTGAAAAACACACTTAATTAGGCAACTGAGTATATCAAACCCTTTAATGCTATTTTAAAATATACAAATAATGACCACCAAGTAAAGAAAAACAAAACGGAATCATACAATTAAGTCTCTCAAACCCCTTGAAGATCTTTTAAAATATAAAAATACTCATTAGTTAAATAAAACATTAATTTTTTATTTACCAGCAAGGTATGAAAAACCACATGGAATCCGGCAACTGAGTCTCTCAATCCCTGTAAAGCACTTTTAAGAGATACAAAAACTCCTTATTTAACACAAAAATTTCGTTTTTAATGACCACCAAGTAAAGAAAAACTACACGGAATTAGGCAACTGAGTCTCTCAAACCCTTTAAAGCTCTTTTAAAAGATACAACAAATGACCATCAAGTAAAGAAAAACCACACGGAATCAGGCTACTGAGTCTCTCAAACCCCTTAAAGCTCTTTTAAAAGATACAAAAACTACTGATTTAACACAAAAATTTCGTTTTTAATGATCACCAAGTAAAGGAAAACCACACGGAATTAGGCAACTGAGTCTATCAAACCCAGTAAAGCTCTTTTAAAAGATACAAAAACTAATTATTTCACACAAAAATTTCATTTTTAATAACCACCAAGAAAAGAAAAAATACACGGAATCTGGCAACTGAGTCTGTCAAACCCCGTGAAGCTCTTTTAAAAGATAAAAAAACTACTTATTAAACACAAAAATTTCGTTTTTAATGACCACAAATTAAAGAAAAACCACATGGAATCCGGCAACTGAGTCTCTCAAACCCCTTAAAGCTCTTTTAAAAGATACAAAAACTACTTATTTAACACAAAAATTTCGTTTTTAATGACCACCAAGTAAAGAAAAACCACACGGAGTCAGGCAACTGAGTCTCTCAAACCCCTTAAAGCTCTTATAAAATATAAAAAAACTACTTATTTAAAAAAAAAATTTCTTTTTTAATGAAAAACAATTAAAGAAAAACCACATGGAATCCGGCAACTGAGTCTATCAATCCCCGTAAAGCTCTTTTAAAAGATACAAAAACTACTTATTTAACACAAAAATTTCGTTTTTAATGACCACCAAGTAAAGGAAAACCAGACGGAGTCAGGCAACTGAGTGTCTCAAACCCCTTAAAGCTCTTTTAAAAGATACAAAAACTACTTATTTTAACACAAAAATTTAGTTTTTAATGACCATCAAGTAAAGAAAAATCACACGGAATTAGTCAACTGAGTCTCTCAAACCCTGTAAAGCTCTTTTAAAAGATACAACAAATAACCGGCAAGTAAAGAAAAACCACGCTGAATCAGGCAACTGAGTCTCTCAAACCCCTTAAAGCTCTTTTAAAAGATACAAAAACTACTGATGTAACACAAAAATTTCGTTTTTAATGACCATCAAGTAAAGGAAAACCACACGGAATTAGGCAACTGAGTCTCTCAAACTCTGTAAAGCTCTTTTAAATTATTAAAGAAAAGAACATCAAGTAAAGAAAAACCACAAGGAATCAGGCAACTGAGTCTCTCAAACCCCTTAAAGCTCCTTTAAAAGATACAAAAACTACTGATTTAACACAAAAATTTCGTTTCTAATGACCACCAAGTAAAGGAAAAACCACACGGAATTAGGCAACTGAGTCTCTCAAACTCTGTAAAGCTCTTTTAAAAGATACAACAAATGACCATCAAGTAAAGAAAAACCACACGGAATCAGACAACTGAGTCTCTCAAACCCCTTAAAGCTCTTTTAAAAGATACAAAAACTACTGATTTAACAAAAAAATTTCGTTTTTAATGACCATCAATTAAATAAAAACCACAAGGAATCCGGCAACTGAGTCTCTCAATCCCCGTAAAGCTCTTTTAAAAGATACAAAAACTACTTATTTAACACAAAAATTTTGTTTTTAATGACCACCAAGTAAAGAAAAACCACACGGAATTAGGCGACTGAGTCTCTCAAACCCTGTAAAGCTCTTTTAAAAGATACAAAAAATGTTCATCAAGTAAAGAAAAACCACACGGAATTAGGCAACTGAGTCTCTCAAACCCCTTAAAGCTCTTTTAAAAGATACAAAAACTACTGATTTAACACAAAAATTTAATTTTTAATGACCACCAAGTAAAGGAAAACCACGCAGAATTATGCAACTGAGTCTCTCAAACCCTGTAAAGTTCTTTTAAAAGATACAAAAACTACTTATTTAACAAAAAAATTTAGTTTTTAATGACCACCAAGTAAAGAAAAACTACACGGAATCCGGCAACTGAGTCTCTCAATCCCCATAAAGCTCTTTTAAAAGATACAAAAACTACTTATTTGACACAAAAATTTAGTTTTTAATGACCACCAAGTAAAGAAAAACCACATGGAATCCGGCAACTGAGTCTCTCAATCCCCGTAAAGCTCTTTTAAAATATACAAAAACTACTTTTTTAACACAATATTTTCGTTTTTAATGACCACCAAGTAAATAAAAACAACTCGGAATCAGGCAACTGAGTCTCTTAAACCCCTTAAAGCTCTTTTAAAAGATACAAAAACTACTTATTTAACACAAAAATTTCGTTTTTAATGACCATCAAGTAAAGAAAAATCACACGGAATTAGGCAACTGAGTCTCTCAAACCCTGTAAAGCTCTTTTAAAAGATACAACAAATGATCACCAAGTTTTGTTTTTAAAGACCACCAAGTAAAGAAAAACCACATGGAATCCGGCAACTGAGTCTCTCAAACCCCTTAAAGCTCTTTTAAAAGATACAAAAACTACTTATTTAACACAAAAAATTCCTTTTTAATGACCACCAAGTAAAGAAAAACCACACGGACTCAGGCAACTGAGTCTCTCAAACCCCTTAAAGCTCTTTTAAAAGATACAACAAATGACCACCAAGTAAAGAAAAACAACACGGAATCAGACAACTGAGTCTCTCAAACCCCTTAAAGCTCTGTTAAAAGATACAAAAACTACTTATTTAACACAAAAATTTCGTTTTTAATGACCATCAAGTAAAGAAAAACCACACGGAATTAGGCAACTGAGTCTCTCAAACCCTGTAAAGCTCTTTTAAAAGATACAAAAACTACTTATTTTAACACAAAATACAAGCAAGCAAATAACATTGGAATTCCTATACACGCAAGCAAATAACTGAGTTATTTTTACGTCACAATTTTTCAACTTAAAATCATTCTAATTATAGCATCCCATTCCTCATACTTTAATTACCTGTTATGCTTTCTTAACCATCGGAAGTTTAACCAACGTAAATTAAGTTATAGACAATACTGGTTTTTAAAAAAACTGGAATAAAATAATTGATACAGTTTAAATTGCACGGTACCTTTGAATAGGCAATGTGATTATACCCTCCCAACCAGATATTACCTACCAAACCAGATTATACCTACCAGAAAACAAATCTTTTAGCAAAGATGTAATGACCTCTAGAATAGAATTTCCTACCAGAAAAACCGGAAAAAACATAAAGTTGTAGAATAACATGATATTTCCGATGTCTGTTAGAATAACATGGTATTTGCTATATGTCCCGTAGAAGTATTTGCTATGTGTCCCGTAGAAGTATTTGCTATGTGTCTCGTAGAAGTATTTGCTATGTGTGTAAGCAAAATGGTACCTCTTACCCTACTTGCATTTCCCCTAAAATTTTGGGAAATAAGTTTTTATGGTGTTTCATTGAAAAATGTTTTTTTGGTATTTTCCATTGAAAATGCTGAACAAAACAGTAAAATTGCTTCCCCTAGATTTTGGAAACTGCATGTCCCCTCCCCCTGCCCTCCATTTTCGTGAACTAATACCGCTGGTAAGAACGGGAACAAATTAATGCTTTTAAGCTACCATCAAATACGATATGTCTCATGTTTTGCCCAGGATCAACCATTGTTTTATTCACTGAATTCAAATTAGAACACGCCTGGATAGACAAATTAAAGATGTTTGAGAAATCGCCACTCGTCCAATGTAAGTTCCTCCCAATTTATGACTTATTATGACAAATCTAATCTAGCGACTGAAAACTCCAACTTTTCAAAAATAATAATTTCGTATCAAACAGTTCGTGGTAACGAACTGTAAGTAAGCAGTGACCCGGCTCAATAGTAACCGAAACTCTAAAAACAGAATTTTGATACCAATAGGTACATCAAAAGAATAAGATTTTTATAAGTTTCATCAAGCTCAGTCTTATCCATCAAAAGTTACGTGCCTGAAAATTTTTTCCGTATTTTCGAAAAAAAGGGAAACAACCCGTAAAAGTCACAGAACTTTATTAAAAATCACACCATCAGATTCAACGTGTCAGAGAGCCCTACTATAGAAGTTTCAAGCTTCTATCTGATGGGGAATTTTGTATTTTTTGCCAGAAGAAAGATCACGGATACGTGTTTATTTCTTTGTTTGTTTTTTTCCCAGGGGTGATCGTATCGAACCAGTAGTCCTAGAATATCGTAAGAGGGCTCATTTGAGCGGAAACTAAAAGTTCTAATACCCCTTTAAAGTAACAAAAAAAACTGGAAGGCAACTTGGCCCCCTCCCACGCTCATTTTTCACCGAAGTCACCCAATCCAAATTTTGAGACAGCCATTTTGTTCAACATAGTCGTAAATCTAATAAATATTTCAGAGCTCAAAACAGATTTTTATTGGGAAAGTTGAAAATTAAAGCCTTCTCTTCATTTTAGATAAGGAAATATAAAGGGTTTTGGGGAAAACACAACATCATGATATAGCTCAAAGCAAATTTTATGTAGCAGGTTTTTTATTTATTGATTTTACGAATTGTGGTACGGTTTTTAACTAGCCTGCAAGCTTAAGTTTTATGTCAAAAGCTCAAAGTTTCTGCTGTTTCTGTATTTTAGAAAAGGAGAAATAACGCATTTTGGAGAAAAAAACTTGTCAGTTATGTCAAAAGCTCAAAACATACTTTTTCATGTGAAAAGCCAAAAATTCTGTTATTTCTTTATTTTGGAACAGGAGATATGAAATATTATGGAGAAAACAGTCTATTAGTAATGTTAGGAGCTCAAAACAGATTTTTATTGGGAAAGTTGAAAATTAAAGCCTTCTCTTCATTTTAGATAAGGAAATATAAAGGGTTTTGGGGAAAACACAACATAATGATATAGCTCAAAGCAAATTTTATGTAGCAGCTCGAAATTTCCACTATTTCTGCATTTTAGGAAAGGAGATAGAGTAGGGTTTTTAACTGGCCTGCAAGATACGACATTCTCACTTTAAGAGTCAAAAGCCCGAACTTTCAGGTATATCTACATTTTAGAAAAGGAGATAGGCCTACAACATATTTTGGAAAAAAAATACTACCTTCAAAATATGTCAAAAGCTCAAAAAACATGCCTTATGTGAAAAGCTAAAATTTTTCAGCTACTTCTGCTTTTTGGAAAAGGAGATTAAATGCATTTTGGAATAAACTAGAACTATTCAATGTTCTTAAAACCCAAAAAAGATTTAGGAGCGTATACTTGACCAATCGATTGCGCATGTTTAGTTTAATAAGGTGGATTATGAACATTTTCCTCGTGGAAACTGTTACATAAGGCCTTCTGAATTATTGCAGCCAAAGACCATGCAAAAAATTTGGATGAAACTAATTCTAAAATATATAATAGCAAGAAAACCAAAGGATGGCCGGCTGGAAGGACACCCCCCTCATTATAACTGCTTAGGCTTCAGTAATTTATATATATATATATATATATATATATATATATATATATATATATATATATATATATATATATATATATATATATATATATATATATATATATATATATATATATATATATATACAAGGTTCTTTGGCACCCACTTAGAGTAAAATTCAGTGCAAATAAGCAATTTTAGTGTTTAGAAAAATGAAATCAGCCTTTACTATTGCGTTCTTGTACTGGAAAAATACTCCAAAGAAATAATGTCTTCAGCTACCAGTTGTATAATGTCACGTGATTGACCGGGTTCTACAGTCACTTGATAACTGAATAAAAAAATTAATGTTCTGAGCCGCTGAGAAGAAGACATAGGGGGTGTGTGGGAAATCCCCCAAGAATGCACTGGCTGTAAAAACTTTCATGATAAACAGCAAAAACATGTGTGAAAAGCAGAATAAAATTAAGATCAGACATTGTCTTCCAGTGTCCGAAAATAGAAATTTGCTCTCTTAATTTTACTTTTAAAAAGTACGATAATATTAGAAAAAAAGTGTAAACTATTGACGCTGCTATGATTCAGGCCAGGCAAGCAAACTAGAGAAGGTTGTTGGGTCTGCCCTTATATTTGATTAAATATAAAAAAAACAAGTTTTTCAACTGAAAGTAAGGAACAGCATTAAAACTTAGAACGATCAGAAATTATTACGTATATAATAGGGGTTGACCCTTTTATATAAACACCTCGCTCAACACCTCGCTCTTTACGCTAAAGTTTTTTAGTACTTTTAAAAAAGCGTCTTATTGTTCTTATTAAACGGCCCTTGTGTTTCAGGAGTCATTATTAAAAAATTAGAACAAATCGTTTAATTTCCGTTCGTTTTAGGTTTTAATGCTACTCCTCTCTTTATGTTGAAGAAACTTGTTTTTTTTTTTTTTGATTTCTGATCGTTTTTCAAATAATACAAGGAAATCTGGCCCCACCTCCACGGAGAAATCCCCTTCCCAGGAGGAATTTTTTTCTGGTGGGAGTGAATCAGAGGGGAGTGGAGGGGGGTTATGTGGGAGGATCTTTCCATGGAGGATGCTTCCTTGGGGGAAGGAAAATTTCTATGAAGAGGGTGCCGGATTTCCCAGCATTATTTAAAAAACGATAAGAAACTAAATAAAAAAAAACCAAGTTTTTTCAACTGAAATTAAGGAGCAATATTAAAACTTAAAACAAACAGAAATTATTACGCATATAAGGGGGTTCGTTCCCTAGTCAATACCTCTTTCTTTACGCAAAAGTTTTCTTAGTACTTTCAAAAGAGCTATCTATTCTAATTAACCGGCCTTTGTGATTCAGGGGTTAGTGATTCGAACAAAATTCGAACTTTAGCAAAAAGAGCGAGGTATTGACGAGGGGGCGAACTACCTAATATACGTAATAAAAACATACGAATATAGAAGTTTGTTACGTAAGTTAATTCGTAAGTTACATCAGAACAAAATTTCGGGAAAGCTATTTAGCAAAAAAAGTAAAATTAATATGCAAAGTTCGTTTTAATTATTCATTTACGGTGACCCAAAATAAAAGCTGTATTAATTCAAAAACGTTCAGAAATTAAATAAAAAAAGCAAGTTTTTTTTAGCTGAAAGTAAGGAGCAGCATTAAAATTTAAAACGAACAGAAATTATTCCGTATATGAAAGGGGCTGTCCCCTCCTCAACGCCTCGCTCTTTACGCTAAAGTTTGACTCTGTCCCACAATTTTATTTTTAAAAGAATAAAAAACTTTAGCGTAAAGAGCGAGGCGTTGAGGAGGGGACAGCCCCTTTCATATACGGAATAATTTCTGTTCGTTTTAAATTTTAATGTTGCTCCTTACTTTCAGCTAAAAAAACTTGCTTTTTTTTTTATTTAATTCAACAAGGTATGATTTTGGCAAATCTTTTGGCTGCAAACATGTGCTCAAAATCTCTCTTTCTACTTCAGGTTTATATGATTTTTTTCTAGGTTTGGACAAAATATAGGTGGAAAACTGGTTGCAGTTGAAGAAGCAAACTCGAATTTCTATTTTATTTATCTTGAACTCTCTTTCTACTTAAGGTTTTTGGAATATTTTTTCCAGGTTTTGCAAGTATAGGTGGAAAACTAGTTGTTGCTAAAGTGTCAACTATCTTATTACTTTTGAAAATTTAATCTCTCTTCCTACTTAAGGTTTATGTTAATTTTTTGTCGAGATTTGGGTAAAGAATTGGGGGAAAACTGGTTGTTGCTATTATGGCAACTCTCTTTCTACTTTCTTTAATTTAATCTCTCTTTATACTTAAGGTTTATTTGAATTTTTTTTAGATGTGGGTAGAGTATGGGTGGAACACTGATTGTTGCTAATATGGCAACTCTCTATCTACTCTATTTAATTCAATCTTTCTTTCTACTTAAGTTCATAAAATAATGGTTTTCTAGGTTTGGGCAGAGTATAGGTGGAAAACTGGTTGTTGCTAATATGGCTTGGCCAAATGAATGGGTGATTTTAATTGGATCATTTTTGGCAACAACTGGTGCTGGACTCCAGAGTTTAATTTCTGCTCCAAGACTTTTACAAGCCATAGCCAAAGATGAAATTGTTCCTTGTCTCAAAATGTTTGGAGTTCAAGCTTCAAATGGCGAACCAAGAAGAGCCCTCTTTATGTCTTTGCGTAAGTATTAAAAAAAAAATTATTAAAAAAAAATGCATAGAATTGTTTGTAGATAGATAACTCCATATGATGGTCGTGGTAAAACATCTTAAACTTTTCAGGAAATAACAAATCTGAAAAGGTTTTTTATTTATTGATTTTACGAATTGTGGTACGGTTTTTAACTAGCCTGCAATCTTAATTTTTATGTCAAAAGCTTAAAGTTTCTGCTGTTTCTGTATTTTAGAAAAGGAGAAATAACGCATTTGGGAAAAAAAAACTTGTCAGTTATGTCAAAAGCTCAAAACATACTTTTTCATGTGAAAAGCCAAAAATTCTGTTATTTATTTATTTTGGAACAGGAGACATGAAATATTATGGAGAAAACAGTCTATTAGTAATGTTAGGAGCTCAAAACAGATTTTTATTGGGAAAGTTGAAAATTAAAGCCTTCTCTTCATTTTAGATAAGGAAATATAAAGGGTTTTGGGGAAAACACAACATCATGATATAGCTCAAAGCAAATTTTATGTAGCAGGTTTTTTATTTATTGATTTTACGAATTGTGGTACGGTTTTTAACTAGCCTGCAAGCTTAAGTTTTATGTCAAAAGCTCAAAGTTTCTGGTGTTTCTGTATTTTAGAAAAGGAGAAATGACATATTTGGGAAAAAAAAAACTTGTCAGTTATGTTAAAAGCTCAAAACATACTTTTTCATGTGAAAAGCCAAAAATTCTGTTATTTCTTTATTTTGGAACAGGAGACATGAAATATTATGGAGAAAACAGTCTATTAGTAATGTTAGGAGCTCAAAACAAATTTTTATTGGGAAAGTTGAAAATTAAAGCCTTCTCTTCATTTTAGATAAGGAAATATAAAGGGTTTTGGGGAAAACACAACATCATGATATAGCTCAAAGCAAATTTTATGTAGCAGGTTTTTTATTTATTGATTTTACGAATTGTGGTACGGTTTTTAACTAGCCTGCAAGCTTAATTTTTATGTCAAAAGCTTAAAGTTTCTGCTGTTTCTGTATTTTAGAAAAGGAGAAATAACGCATTTGGGAAAAAAAAACTTGTCAGTTATGTCAAAAGCTCAAAACATACTTTTTCATGTGAACAGCCAAAAATTCTGTTATGTCTTTATATTGGAACAGGAGACATGAAATATTATGGAGAAAACAGTCTATTAGTAATGTTAGGAGCTCAAAACAGATTTTTATTGGGAAAGTTGAAAATTAAAGCCTTCTCTTCATTTTAGATAAGGAAATATAATGGGTTTTGGGGAAAACACAACATCATGATATAGCTCAAAGCAAATTTTATGTAGCAGGTTTTTTATTTATTGATTTTACGAATTGTGTTACGGTTTTTAACTAGCCTGCAAGCTTAAGTTTTATGTCAAAAGCTCAAAGTTTCTGCTGTTTCTGTATTTTAGAAAAGGAGAAATAACACATTTGGGAAAAAAAAACTTGTCAGTTATGTCAAAAGCTCAAAACATACTTTTTCATGTGAAAAGCCAAAAATTCTGTTATTTCTTTATTTTGGAACAGGAGACATGAAATATTATGGAGAAAACAGTCTATTAGTAATGTTAGGAGCTCAAAACAAATTTTTATTGGGAAAGTTGAAAATTAAAGCCTTCTCTTCATTTTAGATAAGGAAATATAAAGGGTTTTGGGGAAAACACAACATCATGATCTAGCTCAAAGCAAATTTTATGTAGGAGGTTTTTTATTTATTGATTTTACGAATTGTGGTACGGTTTTTAACTAGCCTGCAAGCTTAATTTTTATGTCAAAAGCTCAAAGTTTCTGCTGTTTCTGTATTTTAGAAAAGGAGAAATAACGCATTTGGGACAAAAAAAACTTGTCAGTTATGTCAAAAGCTCAAAACATACTTTTTCATGTGAAAAGCCAAAAATTCTGTTATTTCTTTATTTTGGAACAGGAAAAATGAAATATTATGGAGAAAACAGTCTATTAGTAATGTTAGGAGCTCAAAACAGATTTTTATTGGGAAAGTTGAAAATTAAAGCCTTCTCTTCATTTTAGATAAGGAAATATAAAGGGTTTTGGGGAAAACACAACATCATGATATAGCTCAAAGCAAATTTTATGTAGCAGCTCGAAATTTCCACTTTTTCTGCATTTTAGGAAAGGAGATTGAGTAGGGTTTTTAACTGGCCTGCAAGATACGACATTCTCACTTTAGAGTCAAAAGCCCGAACTTTCAGGTATATCTACATTTTAGAAAAGGAGATAGGCCTACAACATATTTTGGAAAAAAAATACTACCTTCAAAACATGTCAAAAGCTCAAAAAACATGCCTTATGTGAAAAGCTAAAATTTTTCAGCTACTTCTGCTTTTTGGAAAAGGAGATATAATGCATTTTGGAATAAACTAAAACTATTCAATGTTCTTAAAACCCAAAAAAGATTTAGGAGCGTATACTTGACCAATCGATTCAGCATGTTTAGTTTAATAAGGTGGATTATGAACATTTTCCTCGTGGAAACTGTTACATAAGGCCTTCTGAATTACTGTAGCCAAAGACCATGCAAAAAATTTGGATGAAACTAATTCTAAAATATATAATAGCAAGAAAACCAAAGGATGGTCGGCTGGAAGGACACCCCCCTGGTGTGTAATTCTAAAATTATTCTAAATTATTCGAAAAATAATAAATTGTGACCCACTTTTGCAAGCCATTGAAATGTTTCAGGTGTAGCTACCTCTTCCCTTTGCATTTAATGCACATAAAAGTTGCAAACATCCTATAACATCTTAAATATACCAAAAATATTCTAAAAATAATAAATTGTAACCCACTTTTGCAAGCCATTGAAATGTTTCAGGTGTAGCTACTTCTTCCCTTTGCATTTAATGCACATAAAAGTTGCAAACATCCTATAACATCTTTAATATACCAAAAATATTCTAAAAATAATAAATTGTGACCCACTTTTGCAAGCCATTGAAATGTTTCAGGTGTAGCTACCTCTTCCATTTGCATTTAATGCACATAAAAGTTGCAAACATCCTATAACATCTTAAATATACCAAAAATATTCTAAAAATAATAAATTGTGACCCACTTTTGCAAGCCATTGAAATGTTTCAGGTGTAGCTACCTCTTCCCTTTGCATTTAATGCACATAAAAGTTGCAAACATCCTATAACATCTTAAATATACCAAAAATATACTAAACATAATAAATTGTGACCTACTTTTGCAAGCCATTGAAATGTTTCAGGTGTAGCTACCTCTTCCCTTTGCATTTAATGCACATAAAAGTTGCAAACATCCTATAACATCTTAAATATACCAAAAATATTCTAAAAATAATAAATTATGACCCACTTTTGCAAGCCATTGAAATGTTTCAGGTGTAGCTACCTCTTCCCTGGGCATTTAATGCACATACAAGTTGCAAACATACTATAACATCTTAAATATATCAAAAATATTCTAAAAATAATAAATTGTGACCCACTTTTGCAAGCCATTGAAATGTTTCAGGTGTAGCTACCTCTTCCCTTTGCATTTAATGCACATACAAGTTGCAAACATCCTATAACATCTTAAATATAACAAAAATATTCTAAAAATAATAAATTGTGACCCACTTTTGCAAGCCATTGAAATATTTCAGGTGTAGCTACCTCTTCCCTTTGCATTTAATGCACATAAAAGTTGCAAACATCCTATAACATCTTAAATATACCAAAAATATTCTAAAAATAATAAATTTTGACCCACTTTTGCAAGCTATTGAAATGTTTCAGGTGTAGCTACTTCTTCCCTTTGCATTTAATGCACATACAAGTTGCAAACATCCTATAACATCTTAAATATACCAAAAATATTCTAAAAATAATAAATTGTGACCCACTTTTGCAAGCCATTGAAATGTTTCAGGTGTAGCTACCTCTTCCCTTTGCATTTAATGCACATACGAGTTGCAAACTTCCTATAACATCTTAAATATACCAAAAATATTCTAAAAATAATAAATTGTGACCCACTTTTGCAAGCCATTGAAATGTTTCAGGTGTAGCTACCTCTTCCCTTTGCATTTAATGCACATACGAGTTGCAAACGTCCTATAACATCTTAAATATACCAAAAATATTCTAAAAATAATAAATTGTGACCCACTTTTGCAAGCCATTGAAATGGTTCAGGTGTAGCTACCTCTTCCCTTTGCATTTAATGCACATAAAAGTTGCAAACATCCTATAACATCTTAAATATACCAAAAATATTCTAAAAATAATAAATTGTGACCCACTTTTGCAAGCCATTGAAATGTTTCAGGTGTAGCTACCTCTTCCCTTTGCATTTAATGCACATAAAAGTTGCAAACATCCTATAACATCTTAAATATACCAAAAATATTCTAAAAATAATAAATTGTGACCCACTTTTGCAAGCCATTGAAATGTTTCAGGTGTAGCTACCTCTTCCCTTTGCATTTAATGCACATACAAGTTGCAAACATCCTCTAACATCTTAAATATACCAAAAATATTCTAAAAATAATAAATTGTGACCCACTTTTGCAAGCCATTGAAATGTTTCAGGTGTAGCTACCTCTTCCCTTTGCATTTAATGCACATAAAAGTTGCAAACATCCTGTAACATCTTAAATATACCAAAAATATTCTAAAAATAATAAATTGTGACCCACTTTTGCAAGCCATTGAAATGTTTCAGGTGTAGCTACCTCTTCCCTTTGCATTTAATGCACATACAAGTTGCAAACATCCTAGAACATCTTAAATATACCAAAAATATTCTAAAAATAATAAATTTTGACCCACTTTTGCAAGCCATTGAAATGTTTCAGGTGTAGCTACCTCTTCCCTTTGCATTTAATGCACATAAAAGTTGCAAACATCCTATAACATCTTAAATATACCAAAAATATTCTAAAAATAATAAATTGTAACCCACTTTTGCAAGCCATTGAAATGTTTCAGGTGTAGCTACCTCTTCCCTTTGCATTTAATGCACATAAAAGCTGCAAACATCCTATAAAATCTTAAATATACCGAAAATATTCTAAAAATAATAAATTGTGACCCACTTTTGCAAGCTATTGATATGTTTCAGGTTTAGATGCCTCTTCCCTCTGTATTCCTTACAAATATATCTATTGCTCCAACTTATTTTGAACTGATATATTTTAAACTGATATATTTTGAACTGATATATTGATATGTCTTAGGAGTAGATGCCTTTTCCCTCTGCAGCTCTCTATTCTAACAATTGCAGTGGAGAGACTAGACGTGGATCGAAAACTAATTAAAAGCAGCCCTTGTCTTAGTATTTCCCTCGTGCATCAAATTCTATGGAAAAACAAGGAGTGTTGTTTGCCACAATGAAACAAAAAGTCAATATCATTGGCAAATTGAATTTCTCGATAGGTTTTTTTTTAAGCTGCGTGATTACTAAACTAGCTTGAATACTTCCGTTCAGTCAGGATATTAAATATATAACAAAAAAGTTTTTTCAACCGGAGGTAAAGACCAGCATTAAAACTTAAAACGAACAGGAACTATTCCGAATATGAAGGGGCTTAACCCCTCCTCAAGAACTTGGCTCTGTACGCTAAAGTTTTTTAGTCGTTTTGAAAAAAATTATTATTCTAACTACAGGGCCCTTGAGTTTCAGGAGTTGTAGCTAAAGAACTGGGGCAATAAATCAAACTTTAACATAAAGAGCGAAGATTTAAGTTTTAATTTTTCGTTCTTTCGTTTCGTTTGTTCGTTTTCGTTTCATTTTCCATTTTTCGTTTCGTGCGTTTGTTTTAAGTTTTAATCTTGCTCCTTATTTTCAGTTGAAAAAATTTATTTTCTTATTTAATTTATGATCGTTTTTCAAATAAGCCCGGGATGTCTGGCTCCCTCTCTATGGAAAATTCCTTTTACCCACGGAAAATTCATCCATGGAAAGTTCCTCCCACGTAAAATAAAATTAACTTAATTACTTTTTCGCATAATGAACAACGGTCTGCGTAGCGCAGGTACCGATCTCCTGATTTTCTGCCATCCACCAGAAGCGCAATGCGTGGTTGGGGGAAAACCACCCGACGCTTCTTTTGTTTTCCCCCAAAATTCCTCCAGGTACCCATTTAGAAATGGGTCAACTCTGGCTTAGCTTATAAAGTCACACCATTGATCCCCGTTCCAAACCAAATAAGCAGCGACACCAAGGCATACCGTGGGAACCAGGACTCAAACGCCCTAGGAAGATTCACCCCGGACAATTTCATCCTCGCTAAAAATTCCCTCCCCCCCGAAATTTCTGCCCCGGAAACTTCACTCCCCACGGAAAATTCTCAACGTGGAAAATCTACCAGTAGTAAATACCCCCCGACCCCGCCGAAAAATGTCTGTATACTTCCCAATAACAAATACTATTCGTAAACAATGGGCAAATTTTTATAACTTAGAGCTCTTTCCCCAGAGGCTTTGGAGGTCATTTTATCCCTAAAGACATAGTTATTGGGCTTTTCAATAATGCTGAACGAAAATGACTGTTTCAAAAGTTTATACAGACGGCTTTAGCGAAAACGAGCGTTGAATAGGGGCTATTTACCCTCTAATTTTTTGGATCAATTAAAAAGGGCACTATGGCTCTTTCGAATGAGTCCTCTTCCTGTCTTGTAGGATCACTGGTTCGATACGATCGCCCCAAGAAAAAAAAACGCAACCGTCATCTTTCTTCTGGCAAAAAATGCAAAATTCCGCATTTTGTATATAGGAGCTTGAACCGTCTGCAGTAGGGTTCTCTGATATACTGAATTTGACGATGTGATTTGTATCTAGGTCACTTGACTTTTTCGGGGTATTTATCTTATTTCTCAAAAATTGGGCAAAATTTCTCCGGCCCGTACTTTCTGACGGATAACATTAAAAATAGTGAAATTTATATATTTGGAATCACCTTCAAATTCAATTCTTTGGCGTATCTACTGCTATCAAATTTCTGTTTTATAAAGTTTCGGTTGCTACTGAGCCTCATCGCTCCTTACTTTGAGTTTGTTACCACGAACTGTTTGAAAAGCTAATAAAAGTGCATTTTGACAGTTTGTTTTTTAAAAGGATTTTCAGTGATCTATTATTATATGATATTTATTAACACTAAAAACCCTTACCATGGTTAACGTAACAATTCACTGTAGTAAAAATTCAGAACAAAGACGCACCCAACCAAAAGAAAACGGCCTTTACCCAAACCAACCATACTTCCGAAATTCTTTATCTCCAGCTAATTTCTGTCACTTAATATAATAACAAGCCATTCCTCTCTTTCAGACCCTCCCCCAGAATATTTTAACTCTTCAATCCTTTTTACTCCTAATAATCCCGCAGACATTAAATTAAATCTTACTTTTAATCTCATCTGGGAAAATTAAAAACCCATCTTCAACCTGAACTTTCCCAAATACAACTCGACGTCACTTCTAGACGCCAAACTAGTTACTTTTAAATTAATTAAAAAAAAAACTTTTCGTAAAAGAAGTTTTTCAAGAAAAGTAAAGGCTATCAAACAGTTCGTGGTAACGAACTGTAAGTAAGGAACGACCCGGCTCAATGGTAACCGAAACTCTAGAAAACGGGATTTTGATACAAACAGATACATCAAAAGAATCAGATTTTGATGCTGATTTTAAATATATAAATTGCATCGAGTTTAGTCCAACCCATCAAAAGTTGCGCGCCTGAGAAAATTTGGCTGATTTTCCAAAAAAGGAGGGAAAGACCCCTTAAAAGTTATATAAACTTAATGAAATTCAAACCATAATATTCAGCGTATCATTAAACCCTACTGTAGAGGTTTCAAGCTCCTATCTACAAAATTGTGGAACTTTGTATTTTTTGCCAGAAGAAAGATCACGGATGCGTGTTTATTTGTTGTTTTTTTCCCCAGGGGTGATCGTATCGACCCAGTGGTCCTAGAATATCTTAGGTGGCCTCATTGGAACGAAAATTAAAAGTTTTAGTGCCCTTTTTAAGCGAAAAAAAAATGGAGGGCAACTAAGCCCCCTCCAACGCACATTTTTTTCCCAAATTCCCCGATCAAAATTTTGAGATAGCCATATTGTTCAACATGGTCAAAATATGATAACTATGTATTTTAGGATGACTTAATACCCCGAAGTCCCCGGGGGGAGGGCTGAAAGTTATGAACTTTACCCAATGTTAACATATGGTATTGGTTATTGGGAAGTATAAAGACGTTTTCAGGGGGGATTTTTTATGGTAGTGGGGGTAGGGGGTGGGGTGGGATTTATGTCGGAGGATTTTTCCATGAAGGAAGTTTCTTGGGGGAAGGGACATTGCTATGAAGGGGGCGCCAGAATTTTGTATTGTTTAAAAAAATAAAGTTGTAAGACAGAGTCAAACTTTAGCGTAGAGAGTGAGGCGTTGAGGAGGGGACAGCCCCTATCATATACGGAATAATTTCTGTTTGTTTTAAGTTTTAATGTCACTCCTTACTTTCAGTTAAAAAAAACTTTTTTTTAAATTTAATTTTAAACTTAAGACGAGCAGATACAAATACCTATTAAAATTCAAACCCCAAACGACCAGAGATTACTATTAAAGAAAAAATTAAACCCAAAATGAACAGAAATTAAATAAACAATCACAGCAAAAAACATAGAACAAGTAATAATATAAATGAATAAATAAATCTTAAGGCGAGTAATTCTTAAATTGAATATGCGAATCTAGCTTAAAACGAAAAAAATTATTTCGCTATTGAAGTATAAATGAAGCCCAAAACGACCAGAAGTTAAATAAACAACCAATGCAATCAAACATACAATAGATACTAAAATAAATGAATTTACATCTGGACATTGACATTTTCAGTGTTTGCGTAAAGGTGCAGGAGTCAATATTTATTTTGGAGAACCAAGACTGAAGAAATTTTTCTACATTTTTATTTTTTCTTATTTTTCATTATTTTTCTTTTTATCTACGTTTCTGTTATATATCCTCTTTTTAGCACTTTTTTACTTGTATCTTTTCATAGGCCTTTTAGTGATTTGTTCGATCCAGAATTGCAGCCATCAGGTGAAATCAAACAGTTCGTGGTAACGAACTGTAAGTAAGGAGCGACCCGGCTCAATGGTAACCGAAACTCTAAAAAATGGAATATTGATACCAATAGATATATCAAAAGAATCAAATTTTAATTTTGATTTCAAATATATAAGTTTCTTCAAGTTTAATCTTACCCATCAAAAGTTACGCACCCGAGAAAATTTCCCTGATTTTCCAAAAAAGGGGAAAACACCCCCTAAAAGTTATAAAAACTTAATGAAAGTCACACCATCATATTCAGCGTCTCAGAGAACCCTACTGTAGAGTTTTCAAGCTCCTATCTACAAAAATGTGGAATTTTCCATTTTTTGCCAGAAGAAAGATCACGGATGCGTGTTTTTTTTTTTTTTTTTTTTTTTTTTTTTTTTTCAGGGGTAATTGTATTAACCCAGTGGTCCTAGAATATCGTAGGAGGGCTCATCGGAACGGAAATTAAAAGTGCTAGTGCCCTTTTTAAGTGACAAAAAAAATGGAGGGCAACTAGGCCCCCTCCCACGCTAATTTTTTTCTCAAAGTCACCCAATTAAAATTTTGAGATAGCCATTTTGTTCAGCATAGTCAAAAATTTAATAAATATGTATTTTAGGATGACTTAATCCTCCACAGTTCCCAGGGGAAGGGCCGCAAGTTATGAACTTTGCCCATTGCTTACATATTGTATTGGTTATTGGGAAGTATACAGACATTTTCAGGAAGGATTTTTTTTCTGGTTGGGGGGGATGGAGGAGGGGGTTAATCGGGAGAATCTTTCCGTGGAGGCTGTTTCTTTGGGGTAAGGGACATTTCTATGAAGGGGGCGCCAGATTTCCAAGCATTATTTAAAAAACGATCAGAAATTAACTTTAAAAAAAACAAGTTTTTCCAACTGAAAGTAAGAAGCAACATTAGAACTTAAAACGAACAGAAATTATTACGTATATGAGGGGGTTTTCCCCCAAGTCAATACCTCGCTCTTTACGCTACAATTTTTTTTTAGTGCTTTCAAAAGAGCTATCTATTCTAATTAAACGGCCTTTGTGATTCAGGGTTTTGTGAATTAAATTTTTTTTTAACTTTTAACGTAAAGAGCGTGTTTTTGACTATGGGGAGAACCCCCTCATATACGTAATAACATATACGCAATAAAAAAAAACAATAAAAAAAAACAAACGATACGGCTCAATAGTAATTGAAACTTTTAAAAACGGAATTTTGATGTAAATAAATGTATCAAAAGAATGGGCTTATAATGCTGATTCTAAATATATAAATTTTATTAAGTTTAGTATTACTCATCAAAGGCTACGAGCCTGAGAAAATTTACCTGATTTTTTTAAAGAGGGGGGAAAAATCCCCTACAAGTGAAAAAATTTTAATGAAAATCACACCGTCAGATTCAGCGCATCAGAAAACCCTATTACATAGGTTTCAAGCTCATATCTGCAAAAATCTGCAACTTTGTATTTTTTGCCAGAAGAAAAATATACGAATATAGAAGTTCGTTACGTAAGTTAATTTGTAAATTGCGTCAGAACCAAAACTAGAGACAGCCATTTAGCAAAAGAAAAGAAAAAATTTTATGCACATTTTTTTTACTTAGTCAATGACGGTGAGCCAAAATAAAAGCTGCATTAACTAAAAAACGATCAGAAATTAAATAAAAAAAAACAAGTTTTTGAAACTGAAATTAAGGACCGACATTAAAACTTTAAGCGAACAGAAATTATTCCGTATATGAAAGGGGCTGTCCCCTCTTCAACGCCTCGCTCTTTACGCTAAAGTTTGACTCTTTCTCACAACTTTATTTTTTAAAAAAATAAAAATTTAGCGTAAAGAGCGAGGCGTTGAGGAGGGGACAGTACCTTTCATATACGGAATAATTTCTGTTCGTTCTAAGTTTTAATGTCGCTCCTTACTTTCAGTTTAAAAAACTTGTTTTTTTTATTTAATCAAATAAAAAGAACAATTTTTTTTTAACTGAAAGAAAGGAGCAGCATCAAAGCTTAAAACTAAGAGAAATTGTTATGTATATGAGGGGGGTTACCCCCTCCTCATTATCTCGATATTCAAACATTATTGTTCTATTGTTCTCGATATTGCTAACATTTTTTAGTATTTAAAAAAATGCTTATTATTGTTCTAATTAAACAGCCCCTGTGTTTCAGGAGGTTTTCTTAAAGAATTAAAACAAAAAGACAAAATTTAGCGCAATGAACGAGGTACTGAGGAGGGAGCAACCCCCCTTACATACGTAATGATTTCTGTTGGTTTTAAGTTTGTTGCTGCTCCTTACTTTCAGTTAAAAAGAAAACTTTTTTTTATTTAATTTCTGATAGCTTTTTAAATGATTCAGGGAAATCTGGCTTCTCCTCCATGGAAAATTCCTTCCTCCAGCGAAAAATCCCTCCATGGAAAGTTTCTTTCCCGTAACCACCCCCCCTTGCTAGGAAAATTCTCCCCAGATTATTTGATTCTCGCTGAAAGTTCCTCCAATAAATTTCTTTTAGTACTGTTTGAAAGGAGACTTTCTTTTTTACAAACCGATCATAGTTAATCGTAATAGTTACTAATTTAAATTCTAATATATACTATACATTTTTTTAGTGATTTGTGAGTGCGGAGTCTTGCTTGGCAATGTTGATATTTTGGCACCATTGTTGTCCATGTTCTTCCTGATGCTCTATGGAACTGTGAACCTGGCATGCTGTCTCCAAACGCTTTTGAGAACACCTAACTGGAGACCAAGATTCAAGTTTTATCACTGGTAAGACATAAATTGTTTTAACTAAACAAAAAAAAAAAATTATTAATGAACAAAAGATTGGGAAGGTCTCTCTCAAAAATACAAAAATGTAGTCTTGACTAGTTAAACGTTTGAGAGTCAAAAGTAGTCAAAGAGTCAAAAGTAGTCAAAGAGAGTCAAAGTAGTCAAAAGTGGAGGAAATGAGGTGTCAGTCCCTCTCTCTATCTAAGAAGGTCAAAATTTTCAGAAGTGCAAAGATGTGTAATTATACTTTTGGGCGCTTTTAGAAGCCAATTATTTCAATTGGTAACTATTACGTTAGCAATGATATATATATATATATATATATATATATATATATATATATATATATATATATATATATATATATATATATATATATATATATATATATATTTGTTTAAGGTACTCTTCAAACTCAAACAGTTACCGATATAAGAAATTTAGCTGAAATCACTGACATGAATGGCTTATAATAGCAGATAGTAACATTTTCGGACCCAGTGGAAAATGCTTCTTTTTCGATCTCTATTTTCTTCTATTAGCTATTTTAAGGAGAATTTTCAGTGATGGAATCAGAAAACTATTGTAAATACTATATATTTGTACATTTCAAAATTAAATTAAATTTGAAAGTACAGCCTCTTGGCGTGCCTGCTCCAGCAAAGCTTTCTACTTGACAGCTGCCATCAGGCTCAAAGAAACAAATGCTTTGCGGGGCAACTTAAGACAATTCCCTCTGACATAGATTATAAAAATACTGCAGGTTCTAGATCAAGGACAAGCATAGACGTCTGTTTTAGCCCCAAGATAGAATTATACGCATAGAGATATTTTTATCGAGCCAGTATGAGGTCCTCAACCTCCATAAGAACTTCAGACAGTACCCTCTGATATGGATATAATCATACGTTTCACCTCATATACTGCAGGCTTTGGCTCAAGGATGGCGTAAATGTCCTTGTTGGCCCCAGGAAATAATTATACATATAAAGGTTATATTCATCAATGCAAGTCCGAGGTCCTCACCCTCCATTAAAACTTGAGAGTTTAGGAACTGGTCATTTTCTTGTAATAAACCGAAATCAGGCGCTAAAGAAAAAAATAACAAAAAAAACTAAGAATAAACCAGCGTTGCAACACAATAAAAAATGTCTAAATATTCTACCAAAACTTCGTTTAAGTTCCTTCGTTTTCCTTAATCAGCACTGGCAGCTGATTAGTTTCTTTGTGAAACTTTTTTGCTCACTCTCATTGATATATTTCGTAATCTTTGGGAAATGAACCTAATTAAAAGCTACATAGCTCCTCACTTCAGCCCCTAAGGCTTTGAGGAAATTCAAAGCGTCAGGCATTCTTAGCACGGATGTTTCTTCTTCCACTAAACTCGGGAATAAGGAGAAAGGGAACAATCTTCTGGTTTTAAGTAACAACGCACCCTTCTCTTCATTTGGATTTAGGAATATTACTACTGGTTTAATTTTAAACATTCCATTATTTATTAGTCCAGAATTTTCCCCATGATGGCCCATTTAAATAGAAGATATGGTTTGGTTTAAAAGAAAAGCTGCGAGTAAAGGGACAGTTCAAGCTACGTTTTCGGAATAAGGAGTTGACCCATACCACGGATGTCACGCCTTTTAATTCTTCGTTAATTTTAGGGACCTTTTTTTTCCCTCGTGATATTGTTACCTGCTTTGATTTCTAGTTGTTTGATGGCATCACAGAAAAAAAAAACTTGGCTTTAATACAATCGTGTTTTGGGTATTTTTCTTTGTAGTATAGTAAATATCGGGTGATATTTTAAAGACCATTTTTCGGATAGTAGCAAATCTGACGGATTCAGTGATACTTTAAGCTATAAACACTCTACCAAGATCAATTTTGGGTTTTGAGGACCTTTTCTATTGAGTATCAAGCAGGAATTGCCGCAGTCACCTTACCTCGGAATACAGTGACAGGCACACATGCATCGATTTTTTTTGGAGGGGGACAGCCTAATAAAATTTCAAAAAATAAACCAATTATATGAAAATCGGGTGCATATGTTGGATTTTGTTCAGAAAAAGCGTTGTTTGGATGGGCCAACATTCAAAGAAAAAGTTTGAACTATATGAAAAAAAAGAAATTATAGAGGAAATCACAACAATTTTAGCCCCATTCTGGATCATATTCTTATTGGAATCTGAAACCCACTAAACACGTGCCAAACAAAAATTGCAAGAATTGCAAAAATGGCAAAAATTTGCTTTTTAGTGAATACTTTTTCCGTACTCGAGATTAGATACTCCAAATTTATGGTTATCGTAAAAGTGTGGACCATCCTCTTATAGCATGCTCATATAATGAACTCAAAAAGAGAGTGGAAGCTCAGTGGCGTCAATAGGTGTGGCATTTGCCTCTTGGATTTCTCCTCCCTATAGATATTAAAAAATTCCCTTTTCTGATTTGTTTAATTGAAAAAGGTGTTTCTGGGGATTTTCGTGGTAAAAATTAGTAAAATCATAAATTCCCTCTCCTCTCTTAAATTTTTGTGAATTGACGCCACTGCAATTTCTATTCACTTTTGTTTCAACCAAGAGACAGGAGGCAATAGGAATTGGAGCAGAAATCCATGTGTAATTGGAGAAACCAGTGAGCTCTCTAGTGTCAAGCTATGTCCTTTTCATGAAATATTGGCTTGTATTTCTCAGATTGCCTTGTCTGAGTGACTTGAAAAATATGATTTTAGTAAAAATACGAAAAATTTGTGAAATCATAAATTCCCCCTACTCTCTTAAATTTTTGTGAATTGACGCCACTGCAATTTCCATTCACTTTCGTTTCAACCAAGAGAAAGGAGGCAGTAGGAATTGGAGCAGAAATCCATGTGTAATTGGAGAAACCAGTGAGCTCTCTAGTGTCAAGCTATGTCCTTTTCATGAAACATTGGGTTGTATTTCTCAGATTGCCTTGTCTGAGTGACTTGAAAAATACGATTTTTCTGGTCCCATTTTTGAAAAAAAATTAACAATCGTTCTTCTGTTGTTTTATATTTTTGTTTTCTTCTGGTTTATTTTTATTCATTCATCAATTAATGTCTTTTTTCAATATGCAATTGTCTATAAAACAGAGGAGGGAATATATATATTAAAGAAATGTTTTCAAACAGTTCGTGTTAACGAACTGTAAGTAAGGAGCGACCCGGCTCAATAGTAATCTAAACTCTTAAAAAATGGAATTTTAATATCAACAGATACATCAAAAGAATCAGATTTTAATGCTAATTTAAAATATATAAGTTTCATCAAGTTTAGTCCTACCCATCAAAAGTAGTCCTGAGAAAATTTGCCTGATTTTTGAAAAAAGTGGGAAACACCATCTAAAAGCTATAGAACCTTAATAAAAATCACACCATCAGATTCAGCGTATCAGGGAACCATACTGTAGAGGTTTCAAGCTCCTATCATGTGGAATTTTGTATTTTTTGCCAGAAGAAAGATCACGGACGCGTGTTTATTTATTTTTTTTATTTATTTTTTCCAGGGGTGATCATATCGACCCAGTGGTCCTAGAATACCGTGAGATGGATCATTCGAACGGAAATTGAAAGTTCTAGTGCCCTTTTTAACTGATCAAAAATGGAGGGCTACTAGGCCCCCTCCCACGCTCATTTTTTCCCCAAAGTCACCCGATCAAAATTTTGAGATAGCCATTTTGTTCAGCATGGTCAAAAATATAATAAATATGTCTTTTAGGATGATCTAATCCCCCAAAGTCCCCGAGGGAAGGGCTGAAAGTTATGAACTTTACCCAATGTTTACATATAGTAGGCCTATTGGTTATTGGGAAGTACACAGACATTTTCAAGCGGGATTTTTTTCTGGTTGTGAAGGAGGTTGGGTCAGGGGTTATGTGGGAGGATCCTTCCATGGAGGAAGTTTTCATGGGGGAAGGGACATTGCTATAAAGGAGGTGCAAGATTTCCCAGTATTATTTAAAAAAAAACGTTCAGGAATTAAATAAAAAAAAAGTTTTGAACTGAAAGTAAGGAGCATCATCAAAAACTTGAAACAAACAGAAATTATTACGTATATGATTGGGCCCGCCCCCTAGTCAATACCTCGCTCTTTAAGCCAAAGAATTTTTAGTACTTTCATAAGAGCTATTTATTCTTATTAACGGCCTTTGTGAATAAGGGGTCATTTTTAAAGAGTTGGATCAAAATTCAAACTTTAGCGTAAAGAGCGAGGTATTGTCAGGGGGCGAACCCCCTAATATACGTATTAAAAATAAATGAATATAGAAGTTTGTTACGTAAGTTAATTAGTAAGTTACGTATATTTATTACTAATAAAAACGTTCGTAAATAAAAGTAAACGACTTTCGAGAAAGCCATTTAACCAAATAAAAGTATGATGAATACGCAAATTTTGTTTTAATTATTCATGTACGATGAGACAAAATAAAAACCTGCATTAATTCAAAAACGTTCAAAAATTAAATAAGAAAACCTGTTTTTTTTAACTGAAAGTAAGGAGCGACATTAAAACTTAAAACAAACAGAAATTATTCCGTATATGAAAGGGGCTGTTTCCTCCTCAACACCTCGCTCTTTACGCTAAAGTTTTTTATTGTTTTAAAAAATAAAATTGTGAGACAGAGTCAAACTTTAGCGTAAAGAGCGAGGCGTCAAGACATTAAAACATTTCTTTTATATTCACTAGTCTTTCATTTTTTGCCAATGGGAGGTTGAAAATCCAACAGTCCTTGTATATTACTTTATCTTCTGTCATATATTTCCACTGCCTAATCTTTAGCTTTCTCCAGAAAAGTCGCCGTGCAGCCATGCTGCGTGCGTGAGATGGGAGGAGCTAAGCATTTTTTTGGTAGTTTTTAGATAGGCCTACTTTGATTTTTGTGGCGTAATTTTTGAGGTTTTCAGAATCCTCCCTAACGCTAAGGTTTCCAAGTGTGTGCTTTGATTCCAGTCTGATTGAGGAACTAAATAAATTGTCGCTCTACAAATATTTATGTTCTCCATTTTCGAAGAGGAAACTTCAATTTATTGTCCTTCTTCAGCATAGTCATCTAAGTAATTCAGACTGTCACCTGACTAAAAGAGCTCCCCCTTGAAATCGTCTCCTTGGGTGTTGGGCAAAGCCTCAAAATCATAAAGAACTCAAACTGGAGAGTGTAGTGGTAAAGGGAAGAGAAGCAGATCAATTGCAAGAATCTGTCAATCACTGTGATCACAATCACTGTGATCACAAAGTATACTAAAAAAGCCCTTTGCTTCAAAGTCGAAACTAGGTGGTTTTCTCCCAAAGTGAAACTATTGATAATTACTCATAAAGTATGACTTTCATTTTTTTTAATTTTAATGCCTTTATTTTCAATTTTATGTATTTTTGTAACGCTTTTATGAGTTGGAAAAAAATGTCGCGGGGGGGGGGGGGGGTTGAAACCCCCAAAACCCCCACCCCGGGATAAAGCCGTGATTAGCTATCATTTCTGTTTACTGGTTTCTATTCTTTCAGGGGTTGTTCTTTACTTGGATCTATTCTTTGTGTTGCTGTGATGTTCATGACGAGTTGGCTCTATGCAATTATTGCCCTTGGACTTGCTGTCGTTCTGTACAAATATATTAAATATACTGGGTAAGCCTTTCTAATATTAATAGGAGTAAAAAAATATTTGTTGAGATTTTAAGTGTCCACAGAGTAGTAGTATTATTATTTTTGATTGTGAGATTATGATTGTGATTTTTTGATTTTGATTGTGTGATTTTTTTTTTTTTTTTTTTAAAAAATAGAGTTTTGAGAAAATCAAAATTTAGCGTAAAGAGCAAGGCACTGAGGAGGGGACAGCCCCTTTCATATGCTGAATAATTTCTGTTCGTTTTAAGTTTTAATGTCGCTCCTTACTTTCAGTTAAAAAAACTTGTTTTTTTATTTAATTTTTGAATGTTTTTGAATAAATGCAGGTTTTGATCTTGGCTCACAGTACATGAATGATTCAAACAAAATATTCATATTAAATTACTTTTATTTGGTTAAATGGCTTTCTCAAAACCTGTTTCATTTTATTCACGAACTTCTTTATTAGTAATAAATATTCGTAACTTACGAATTAATTTACGTAACGAACTTCTATATTCATACATTTTTAAACGTATATTAGGGGGTTCACCCCCTAGTGAATACCTTGCTCTTTAAGCTAAAGTTCGAATTTTTTTCCAATTCTTTAAAACTGACCGCTTAATCACAAAGGCCGTTAATTAGAATAAATAGCTCTGATGAAAGTACTAAAAAATCTCTGGCTTAAAGAGTGAGGTATTGACTAGCGGGTGAACCCAATCATATATGTAATATTTTCTGTTCGTTTAAAGTTTTGCTGTTGCTGCTGTTGCAGTTGAAAAACTTTTTTTTATATATTTAATTTCTGATATTTTTTTAAATAATGCTGGGAAGTCCGGCGTCCCCTTCATAGCAATGTCCCTTCCCCCATGAAAACTTCCTTCATGGAAAGATCCTCCCACATAACCCCCGACCCCCCCCCCCAATACCAGGAAAAATCTACCCTGAAAACGTCTGTACTATATACTTCCCAATAACCAATACTATTATGTTAACATTGGGTAAAGTTCATAACTTTCAGCCCTCCTCCCGGGAACTTCGGGGGATTAAGTCATCCTAAAAGACATACTTATAATATTTTCGAACATGCTGAACAAAATGGCTATCTCAAAATTTTGATCAGGTGACTTTGAGAAAAAAATGAGCGTGAGAGGGGGCCTAGTTGCCCTCCATTTTTTTGGTCACTTAAAAAGGGCACTAGAACTTTTAATTTCCATTCCAATGAGCCCTCCCACGATATTCTAGGACCTCTGGGTTGATACGATCACCCCTGGGAAAAAAAACAACAAATAAACACGCACCCGTAATCTTTCTTTTGACAAAAAACGGAAAATTCCACATTTTATGTAGATAGGAGCTTAAAACCTCTATAGTAGGGTTCTCTGATACGCAGAATATGATGGTGTGATTTTTATTAAGGTTTTATAACTTTTAGGGGGTCTTAGTAGTATCCGCTTTCTGGATTTGCGTCCGCCCCTAGGAATTTCTACGTTATTCTATAGAAGCTCTACACCTTTTCAAAGAGAATGACTATCCCCATGCATAGAGCTAATACTTCTACAGGGCATTATGACAAGTTTCTGGGTCAACTCTAGTTTGAGGGTCGAAAAAGTGAAATTATGTCACTATTCTAGTTTTTGTAAACCAGAATTGCCTATAACTTAATATATTCAAATACTTTTTGATAACTTGATAGGTGATTTGAATAAAAGGAATTCAAATATTTTGCCTATGAAATAGAAGCTAACTCAATTTGCGAAAAGGTATTCCATTTGCACAACTCTGATCTGATTGAATTGTCGCCCGACAATGATATGTAATCACTGCTAAGCCTTTTGTTATTGCGAGAGGATTACCCAATTTACTTCTTAGTGTTAACTGACAGAGTTCCAAATACGAACATTTTGAAAAGCAGACAAAAAATTGGACACTATAATCAGAATTATTTGATTAACATTTAAAAAGGGGTAATGAGATATGTGATCTGTATAATACACAAGTGATGTTTGATAAGTATTGTCAATTTAAAATAGGATCTAATGTTCCCTTCGTTCCCCCATTTCTGAGGCCAGGGAGGGGAGGGGATCAATTTTGGAGGGAACACATCTGCATCAAGGGGAAGGCTCAGAGGCCCTTCGTTCCCACATTTCCGAGGGCAGGGGAGGGGGAGAAGGTGATAGTATTCCAATACAATAATTCAAGCATAATAGAATTTATGCTCCTAGTGGAAGCTCGTAAAACCCTTCCCCCTCCCTGCGCTAGGGTTATTGCCTAGCTGTGGCAATGGGTATTATCTCTAAATTCAGAGAATTAAGGTGATAGTATTCCGATACAATAAGTCAAGTATAATAGAATTGATGCTCCTAGTGGAATCTCGTAAAACCCTTCCCCCTCCTCGTGCTAGGGTTATTGCCTGGCTGTGTCAATGAATATTACCTTTAAATGCAGAGAATTAAGGTGATAGTATTCCGATACAATAAGTCAAGTCTAATAGAATTTACGATCCTAGTGGAAACTCGTAAAACCCTTCCCCCTTCCTGCGCTAGGATTATTGCCTTGCTGTGACAATGGATATTATCTCTAAATACAGAGAATTAAGGTGTTAGTATTCCGATACAATAAGTAAAGGCTACGAGAATTTTTGCTACTAGTCGATACTAATAATAGTATTCACCCTCCTCGCGCTAGGTTTAATGCCTGGCTTTGACAATGAATATAATCTCTAAATACAAAGAATTAAGGTGATAGTATTCCGATACAATAAGTCAAGTATAATAAAATTTATGCTCCCAGTGGAAACTCGTAAAACCCTTCCCCCTCCTCGTGCTAGGGTTATTGCCTGGCTGTGACAATGGATATTATCTCTAAATACAGAGAATTAAGGTGATAGTATTCCGATACAATAAGTCAAGTATAATAGAATTTATGCTCCTAGTGGAAGCTCGTAAAACCCTTCCCCCTCCCTGCGCTAGGATTATTGCCTGGCTGTGATAATGGATATTATCTCTAAATACAGAGAATTAAGGTGATAGTATTCCGATAAAATAAGTCAAGAATACTGGAATTGATTCTCCTAGTCGAAACTAAGATGACCCTTCCCCCTCCCCGTGCGATGATTTGTTCCTGGCATTGACATGGGATTAGATCTATTAAACGCCAGAATTAAGGGTACATACTAAAGATGACCAACGTCAATTAACATAGAATATTTGATAATCCTGTACGCTCTTCAAACCCTTCCCCCTCCCCGTGCTAGGGTTATAATAGTTTAGCTTCTTTCTGAACTAATCAATATTCCTTGACAAATATTTTTTTTATTTTTACTGTATTGCTATTATTCAAAACATTGCATTGTCTATGCCACATCAAACTAGCGAATAATTATCTTGGTTTTTTAGGTGTTCAATTTTTTTCAGTGTAATTAATAACATAAAAAAATGATGAAATTTATATTTTGCTAAGCTCTTTTTTGACTCCTTGCGCGGCCGGGCGGGGGGCGGGGCCAAGTATTCAGTTAAAATAAAGCTAGGAAGGGGGAAATTAAGTTTTGAGGGGGGTGTAAAAATGCTACTTATTTAATACCCCGGTAAACATTTGACTTGAAATGCTTCAGGAGAAATAGACTATTGCTTCTTTCTGAACTGTCTGGGGAGTGGGTGGGGGCAAGTATTTAGTGAAAATAATGCTAAAACGGGGGAAATTAAGTTTTGATGGGGGTATAAAAATGATACTTATTCAATATCCCGGTAAACATACTACTAGAAATGCTTGAGGAGAAATAGACTATTACTTCGTTCTGAACTAATCGCAATTCCTTGACAAATATTCTTTTATTTTTACTTTATTGCTATTAGTCTTCACGTATTACATGAATATACAGTGTATTTTCACGACTACAAGCCTGAGGCATGAATATACAGTCTGGTTTGACGATTACATTGCAAAAAGTGAGCAATCCTTTTATATTATATACCTATAGAGTGAACAAACACGTTTTGAGAGTATAATTGAGATGTATAGCGGTGGGTTATTTAAAATGCATAAGTATCTAATTATCTATATGAATGCCGAAAATAAACCAACTGATGATATGTTGCTGTATCTGTAGGATTATGAGAAACCACCGCTTTCCCATAAAGCACTTTAGAATATTATTACGGTACAAAGACAAAGCACTCTGGGATGTTTGTATGTGGTTTGAATATGTTTAATTTAGTACAACTTTGGCAAATTCAGCCCAGTTCAATGAATGGGTCTCTTTTCGGTTCTATATTGAATATTTCCAGATTATTTTGCAAACATGTCCTGGGTGAAGCCATTTTTGTCTATATGAAGTTACACAAGTAACTTCAGAATTTCCATCATCTTTAGAAATTTTCGTTCTACAGAATGAGGGGAAAAAAATGTTGTTCTGAAGTCCATTTTCTGGTTTACGAGTTCTTTATTTCAAGTATGTTCATGTATGTTCAAGTAACTTCAGAATTTCCATCATCTTTAGAAATTATCGTTTTACAGAATGAGGGGAAAAAAATGTTGTTCTGAAGTCCATTTTCTGGTTTACGAGTTCTTTATTTCAAGTATGTTCATGTACGTTCAAGTATGTTCAAGTAACTTCAGAATTTCGATCATCTTTAGAAATTCTCGTTCTACAGAATGAGAGAAAAAAAAATGTTGTTCTGAAGTCCATTTTCTGGTTTACGAGTTCTTTATTTCAAGTATGTTCATGTATGTTCAAGTATGTTCAAGTAACTTCAGAATTTCCATCATCTTTAGAAATTCTCGTTCTACAGAATGAGGGGAAAAAAATGTTGTTCTGAAGTCCATTTTCTGTTTTACGAGTTCTTTATTTCAAGTATGTTTAAGAAATCACGCTTTGCAATCCATTTATCTAGAAAATACATGTTTGTCTGGTTTCCTTGTACAGTCTATAGCTGTGGGTTATTTATAATGCACAAGTACCGATAATTGTTATGCTAAGAAGCAATCATTTTTGTTCTTTTTTTTAACTAAGAGCAATAATGCTTTCTTAAATTATAATAGAATTATGAACTGATAGATAAATAAAGCAAAACTGTAGTTGTGTGTGACTTTCTCGTAGGAAAGTACGACACGTAACAACGTAAGATACTCAGAGTCGTAGCCGGGGTCGGGGTTTAGACTCCCCCCCTTGCCAGAACTGGGAAAATTAATTTTAGATTGGTAGCCTATAAATACTCACGGATCAAATTAAACATCTTTCCTCCTCTCGGACTCTTCCTCCCTCCCTCTTATCTAATGATGTTCTAGTTATGAACTTTCAAAAGAAAAATAATACTAAAAAATAGGAGCCGTATGGCTCCTATAGCGTTGGCTCCTATAGCGTTGCCTTTACTATAGGCAACGCTATAGCGTTGCCTCTGATTTCAATAAACCCAGTTTATAATACCATTTATTGTACCTACACGACAAATGATCTTTTTTTGAAATTTCAATTCATCTCTGAGAAATGAGCGGATTTTCTATTTAGGGACAGGTTAACTAACTCCCAAAGCCTAAAGACATATTTTTTGCCGAGCTATTAAAATTTGCCACAAGTATGTCTGGATAGGCAAAGCTGCCCGATTAGTTAATCTTATAAGTCGAAACTAGTCGCCTGGAGCTACTTTCTTAAGTGCTACTAAACTTAATTTTTTTGAACAGTTGCCCCCCCCCCCTGGGGAAAATGATAATTAAAGTGTTGCTACTACATTGAATCTAAATTAAAAACCGGCACAGATCAATTTAAAAAAAAAGAAGTTTTTCTGAGGTAAAGCTCAACTAACAGTCCTTTTCTGATCTAAGCTCATATATAATATTATGGCCAGAATCTAGCAGTAAAATGAAGTTCAAGTATAATGTTTTTTGCTAATTGGAACTATTTCTTTCAGTGCTGAGAAAGAATGGGGAGATGGAATGCGGGGTTTGGCCCTATCTCTTGCTCGATTCAGTCTTCTTCACTTAGAACAAGGACCTCCACACTGCAAGAACTGGAGACCCCAAATTCTGCTCTTATCGAAGCTTGAAGAAGATTTCACTCCAGTTCATAGAAAGCTTTTTTCATTTGCTCATCAGCTTAAGGTGAGTCTTCACACCTAAAAATTAGTGGTTGAATGGAAAAACTCACATGACTCATCACACAATCCTTATGATTAAAAGCTAGAGTATTCACTTTAAATTATTATTTTCTTTCAGCTGATTAGCTATTTTCAGAGACCACACTGCCTTTCCATGACGTCTCATCATCTGCTGATCGAAATATCCAGAGTTTTTCGTCTTTGTTTTTTGCTGTCTAACAAAAGGATTTATCCCTATTTGAACTATTATTTGTGTTTCAGCTAATTGCTCAAGAAAATCCTTCGCCATTTTAAATTTTAGCTGAATGGGGAGACTTGCAGAACTAGTCTTAAATAAAGTTGAGGGAAAGTGCTAGTAAAAGGTTCAGGCTGCATATTGTAATTTAAGTTAGTGATTTGATTGGAATTTTGTGTCAGAGTACCTACCAGATCTGTATTCAGGGAGTCTTCTATCAGGGAGGAACTTCTATCAGGGTGTGCACTTGAATCTGGATCAGGGAATGAAATAGGGTTTGTCCATGAGGATCTACCAGATTCTGAATCAGGTTATTCTGTTTTGCGGCTTATCGGAAAAATGCAACTCACAATTTATAGGGGGACCCAAAACTCGATTGGCCAGGATGTTTGGTGATGGCAGGTGGCACAACACAACAAGACATTCATTAGACGACTCCGATAATTTCCGGAATTCTTATAGCTTTCTAGCTATCTTCAAGTTTGAATTCAATTTTGAGATTGAATAATTTCTCAAAACACTCTGCTTTTCCATTAATAACTAAAATGAAATGAAACTATAATAAAAGGTAAAACTTCTAATTAAGGCAGTGAACGTTGAACTTTTTTAATTCTAAAACTGAAAAAAATAAGAATATTTTGGCTTCATATCTGAAAGCATTTAAAAGGGTAAAATAATAATAAAGAAGAAAATCTTTTTTTGTATAGCGTTTGTGTTTTAGTCTTCTATTTTCTAGTAAGCTAATTAAGGAGTAGTAACTTTTATTTTATTTAATTGCAATAAATCGCTTATTGTGAAGACAAATTTATGGGAGTTTTTGAAAGGAAATGGAATGAAACCTGCACCGTTGAAATCACCATGGTTAAAATTAGGTATAAAAGAATCACAGTTCCCAACCTTGATCAAGTAGGAAAATCACTTTTTGCATGGAAAGTACTTGATATATCTGCTTTTTCCCAGGGGCTGGCTATTCATTAGATCCAGAAAAGGGGCGGGCCTTTCAAAGCCCGCCCCGGAAGGCACTTGTGCTTGTTACTCCACTGTACCAAGCTATAAATTATTTAAATACGATGACCTTTAAACACACCTGCCCTATTAGGACAGTCCTGCTATATATTGTAAAATTTTGAGTGAGGTGATTACTAGGTTCAATGTCCTTCTGAAAATATTTTTGCATATAACAATATTGTCTATGCTTAATTAATTGGTCCTTATTTCAGTTTTACGCAGTGTTGTCGCAAGTATTTTTGGAGGATATAGTGGCATGGCTTCATCTAGGGGGTTGGGGGGGGGGGGGCTTTAGATTCTTAAAATTGGGGTGAAACTTTTGAAGGGTGTGTTTAATCAATCAAATAATAGCTTTGTTGTTAGAACGTTACAAACGTCTGGGGAGGGAAATCAGAACTTCGCAAATTCTCATCTGGCTGCACAATCATTAAGGCATATGCTCTTCGTTAAAGCTCATTTGCTGAATGTGTAGTCTGTGATATAGCAGGAAAATATCTATAAATGATGATCAAAACGATAAATTGAAACAACTTATCTCCATTATGCATAATGATTGACTACCACGCGTGCAGGAGTCAAATAGAAGGGGGAGAGGTGTCAGGGTGTTTTTATTTGGAGGGGGGGGCAAGAGAGATTCATATCCAGATAGTCAAGGTGCATGGGCTGTATAATATTTTTTTCTTCAAATTATTGGGGGGTCATGATATTGAAAAAAAGCAGTAATATTGTTATTGTAGCAAATTTAAACCAAATCGCAAAAATTATTATTTTTGGTCAGCCTGAGCCCTAAAGAACGTAATGACCGAGCTTAATGAATATTGTCTTGATTATTAATAAGAGATCTAAAGATTTGGGTTACTTCAAATGGAATAATTTAAAAATCTACAAGATTAATAAGCCTCGGGAGCATTAGTCCTGTTTTCAATTTAACTTGATACATATCAGTCCATTTGATTAGAGGCTAACTGGAGCTACATAGGAAAATTAATACAACTGAACAAAAATCCCCGTAGATGTATATATAATCTGTATTTAATGTTCTATTCTATGATTAAGATGTTCTATATTTTAAAAAAAAGAAGAAAATGCTAGATGAGAATGGCTATTCCTAATAACTGAATACTAGACAATCAAGGGTATATCCTGGATTTTTTTTTTCGGTGGGGGGGGGGATGGGTTACAAAAAAAATAAAAACGCATCACAAATTTGTTTATATGCATTTTTGTTGCGTTTTTACGAGTCGGATTTTTTTTTTGGGGGGGGGGGTTGAACCCGGTAACCCCATCTGGATACGGTCTTGTTGCCAAGGCCCAGCCCTATATAAAACGAGGAGTTTTTCAAATAAATTTAGAGACTAGGCTGAGAGATTGAGCCTTGGGGTTGTAGCTCCAAGCGTATCGATTAGTTTATTTTCCTATAAAGGCGTATAAAATAGTTTTTGCAAGAGTATTATTTTTAGATTAAAATTATTAGTCATTTATATTACAATTTGAATTCAGCTGCATGGCAACTGTCTACTATTGTGAAGAAATTTGTTTGACTTAAGTTTTCAAAAGCGACTGCAAGCTTGCCCACTATGCAGATCCACACTGGTGTCAACTTTTTTTTCCCCTTGAAAAATGGCTTTTTTTGTATTTTCATTGGAAAATAGCTTCTATTGTATGCCATTTTAGATTTGAAAATACATTTTGCCCCCTCCCCCTAAATTTCTGTGAATTGACGCCACTGGCTATGTAATATTTTGGAACATAGGCTGGAGCCCTATATATGAACTCATCATGAGCTATATTGATGATCCATCGATTGGCTTCTCTTAGATATAATATAAAATAGACAATTTATTTTGAAAGATTGTTAAAGCCGCATCCACGGGGGATTACACAGTTTATCCCCCCCCCAAAAAAAAAATTATATCCAACTCGTACAGAAGTGGCATGGGAAGATTTTTTTTGTAACCTCCACCCGTATCCCCCCTACCCATTGAACAAAAATCCTGGACACAATCCTGATTTGGATCTTCTAATATGTTTCTGTGACGCTCAATCCTAATGAAATATACCAAAGTAAGATAAGAAATATAATACGTTAGAAATGAATTTGTGCTATATATATGCATATTAGGGGGGGGGGGAGGAAAAGTATAGCGGGTTGGCATACCTAATGTATTAGGTACAATTATTCACATATTATGCAGTAAGAATTGTTTTGTAACTTCACACTCTCCAAATACTTTACACCCCCCCCCTTCTTCTCTTTGTCTTGTCTAACGCTAAACTGAAAGAAACTAACAAAAAAAAAAACGGTTCTATAATGCGTCAATGAATGAACAACTTGAGCGGTAGGGCGTTTATCATACAAATACCCTGATTTGTAACACTCGAATAGTTACAACTATTGTAACTGTTCGAGTGTAACTATTGTAACTGTAAATAGTTACAACAGTTACAACTCGAATAGTTACATTTGTAACAATTTACTCTTCCCAAAACTACTGCAATTGTTCATTTTCTACTTCAAGTATGCTATCGGCTGACAAAAAAAAAACACACAATCGGTATCCAAACTTTCAAATTGCCCTCAAGTAGAAATTAAAGTGAAATAGAAGATTATACAATCTTATTTCTTTCTGGGTACTTTTTTTACGTACTTTAATGTAGTTATTCAATTTATCTTACTCTTGGTGAATCCATTAAGAACAGCCTAGAAGGAACTGACAAATTTCTCTTTCTCGAAGAAGAGAGGGTTTACTAGGTAAAGTTCTAGTTGAGGGACTTCTTATTATCTTTAAAAGTAGTTGAACTAGGTGAATGAAACTTTCAGGAATGAATCCAGGACCTAAATATACCCGAGGAAAGTGTTTCCAAGCTACAATGTATACCCCTTTTAGGGCCTAAAAGATTCCAAACATGACCTACCTAAATTCTAATAAAATTGTGTTGCCTTAATTTTAATTGGTACTTGTCTATTATACAAAACACACTCGAGAAGTGAAGTTTGGTGAATATCCCATCTGTCTGGAAGAGACAGGGGAGCAAAAGAATATGTACTAACTACAAAGGCATAATGATTCTTTCAGTGCCTGGAAAACTATATGCTTTGACCCGGTTGGATACATGCACAAATATCCTCCGGAGAAAGAGGAGAGTCCAGCAGGCTGGGTTTATGCCCGGGAGGTCCACTGTAGAACAGATCTTTACTATGCGCCAGCTAATTGAGAAGACAAATGAATTCACGAGGAAAGCATACCTAGCCTTTGTTGACTTCATGTCTGCGTTCGACTCGGTGGATCGCAACTTGCTCTGGCTGATACTTCGATTTACTGGGTGGCCTGACAAATACTGCAAGCTATTTGAGAAGCTCTACCAAGAGACGGAGAACTGCATTCAAGTCAATGGAGCACGACATTCAGTAACAAAACCGGTGTCCGCCAAGGGGGTGCCGCCACCCCGGAAGTTTTTAACTGTGTCATAGACCATGTCATGACACGAACTACAAATCGCCCGCCCTTCGGTCTGTAGTTTGGAGATCGGTTTCCGACGGATGCCGACTTTGTAGATGATCTTGTTCTCGTTGCCGACTCGATTGACTGACACGCTGGAAGTCCTATAGGAAGAGGCAGCAAAAGTATGGCTGAAAATCAACTGGCTCAAAACTAAAATTATCGCAATTGAGCCCCCAAGCCCTGTCCCACCCCCCAAAGAACATAAATGTCTGCGGAGCTCCTGTTGAAGTTGTAAGAAACTTCACTTATCTTGGCTCCGTGCTGTCCAATGATAGCTCCATAGATGAGGAGGTACGCAGTTGAATTTCAAAAGCCTCGTCTATCGTCGGAAAATTCAACAATCTCTGGAGAACGCCGCACATATCTAGGCACACGAAGATGCAAATTTATAACGTATCCGTATGCTCGGTCCTGCTCTATGCAGCAGAAACATGGCCCCTTAAGTCGACAACCATAAATATGATGGACGTCTGCCAGACGAAACAGCTCCGTCGGATTGAAGGACTTCAGTGGGATGATTTTGTGAGAAAAGCAAGGTTACTTACGCTCACCTCCCAAGTGCCGTTCTCCATCCAGATAGCACAGTGCACTCTCCGATGGTTTGGACACCTCCTACGCGTGCTGTCGACAACCCTAGCCAGAATAATATGTGATTTCGACCCAAAAGCTCATGGCTGATCCTACCCGAGAGCCGGACCCCGGACCAGGTGGAAGGATAGTCTCAATTCCTGGAGATGGCCAACATTGCTGTCAACGAGACCCCAATCTTAGCACCAAACAGGTCAGCCTGGAGGAGCAGAGTTGCGACGCTCTCTATGCCGCCCCCAACGGAACAGGATCTCTAAGTCAAGTAAGTCAATGAGGTAAAACAAAACATGATAAAAATACAATGCTTTTGTAACAAAATTATGAAAACTACCAAAAAGAATTATGGGAATAATGGAAGGGGGGCCGCCCAGAGCGCGTAACCTAAAATTGCTTAACCTAGTCAAAATACCAACTAATAATTTAATTAAAAAAATAAGCTAAAATGTGGTTTCTCAATGAGCCAAAGCTTATTGTCTGGTATAGACAGCGTGAAAAACCGGGTATTCGCAATACAAGTTCTCGAGTATGTTTTGTATTTTAGACAAGTACCTTTGAATTTCTCAATCTCTATTTCAGTGGCTTTAATTTTTTAAACTTTGATTCCTGTTACTTCAGCAGAATTGCAAGCCATGTCAAGGGTTTTTTCCTAAATTTCAAAAATAGATTTACAAATCTCTAAAACTCTGTAAATTGGGGTAGAGTAAAGTTATGAGGGTCAAAAAATTTTTTATGGGCATCCTTTGAGCAGAAGATCTATTTTTTAAGGTTTAACTTAGGTAACATAAAGATTCTTAAAGGTCAGTTGCCTCTAGAGGGAGAAGGATGGGAGTCTGGAGGGAGAAGGAGGGGAGACTCAATTCATTTGTAAATTCTTGCCTAATTTTGCTTTTAAATCAACACCAAATAAAATCTATATATATAATCTTTGGCAAGAATGATCGGGACATTTAGTGAAAGCAGTCTCAGAGAACCAAGGAAATGTAAGCAAAAATTAAGGTGTAGGTCCTAGAGGGCTTTGCCCTTGATTTTAATCTGGAGAAAGTACAATTACAGGGAATTACTTTTGGGAATTTTATAACAATAAAAACTATATTTTCTACAATAACTTCTAGTTTGGGAAGAGAGGGCCAAACTTGATATTTGGGTACCGATATTCGCCCCCTAATACAGCCTTGAAACTCTATAAAGACCTTTTTAGGATCAGGAGTGGCGACGCAGATATAAAAATTACACAATTCAATTGATACCCTTTGAGTGCATGATAGTTAAAATATAAATTTAATTAATTAAAAAACAAATTAAAATTTATCCTGGCTGCCCTCCTCCGCCCAAAGAATAGAATCAGGCCTGTCTCCCCTGAAATTAAATACTGGTGCGTATCCCAAACCAAATTGGTGTTCCTTCAGAATACACAATGAGGCAGTAATAGAATTATGGATGGGCCCAGACCAGACCCGTGCTCTGTTTCTTTTTGGTCGGTGGAGAGGAGGGGGGGGTAGGCCATGTAACAATTTTGTAGCTATTAAACTTAAGAAATGTGTGTTTTTGTTATTTTTCATATTTTTAGGCGGAGTCACAACAATGGCGAGGTATTTCTTAGCGAATAGGTAACGAAAAAGGTGTGTTTACGGAATATTTCAGTTTTCTCTTTTGGAAAAAGAATTAAAGTCCCTGGATCCGGCTAAGGCCTCAAAAAATAGTAGCAGCATGATGATTTTCCCCTTAATGGCCTATAAGTCTTATCGGTATTCCTGTATTATTCAGAACACACTCGAGAAATTTGCTGAATGTACGATATATTAAAGCGGTTTCATAGTCGCAAAGACAAATAACGGATGACAGAATACATTGGACATGTATAATTTGGGCTATATATTTGTAAGGTAGGGGGACTAAGGTTATATTAGGTTAAGTTGGGTGAGGTTACTTTAACTCCACACCCCTCTAATATGCAAATATATAGCGCAAATTATATTATCATATAAACTAAAGTATTATATTTTCATCATATTTTGGTATATTTCATTAGGATTAACCTAACTTCACTTCTCAAGTGATTTCTGGATAATATAGATATTACCGTCCTATCAATCAATTTTTTAAAAGGAAAGTTGCAAAACTTTATTACAAACCCAAGAATTAAATAAATGCCACGAACATATGTGCATTAGGAAACGTCTTCTTCTAGAATATTGTAACATACGTTTCTCTGAGTAAATATAAAACCAAGCCCTGAGTAGATTTCTCTATTGTAAAATTTAAATTTGTCTTCCTCGTAAACTGTCTCCTTCAGGCACTATTTACCCTTTGCATGAATCTGATGTGCACGTATGTCAGTAATCCTTAGCATACTCATTTTCATTATACTTATTATAGTTATTTATTTTTTTATAGCCTGCATAATTCATCATGTCATAAGGTTTGGACTTGTAGTCAATAGTTTCATAAGTAGGATAATAGTCTTTCGATTCATATTCCATATTGGGACTCTCATATGTATTATAGTCCTTGTACTTATTGTACGGACTGTAGTCCATGTCTTTATTATACGGATCGTAATCCATATCTTTATTGTATGGATCATAATCCATGCCTTTGTCGAATGTATTATAATCCATGTCTTTATTGTATGGATCGTAGTCCATGTCTTCATTATATGGATCATAGTCCATGTCCTTATAATCTGGCTTATATTCGTCCCTGTATCCGTTATAATCCATTTCTGTCTTTTTATATGGTGGATAATCATGATATTCGCCATAATCTGGTTTGGTTTCAGTTTCATAGTCCTTATAAGATCCATACTCTTCATACTTATCCATTCCATTTGCTTGCCCATATTCACTAGCACTGTACATATTCATTGCATATTTATCGTATGGTTGGTTATAACCAACACCATATTTTTGGTTTTGCATTTTGTCGTATTCATAGTCACCATAGTTAGGTTTATACCCATTTAGCTTATGGTAGTTCTTATATCCTTTTTTGTACAAATTTGGCTTGTAACGAGGTTTTTTTCTTTTTTGTAAGGATGGAAAAAGTCCTGGTATAACGTTCGCCACAACGATAACCACTGTCCGTGTAACTACAACCACAACTGTTACGATCACAGTGGTGATGATAGGTAGAATCACAAGCAGTATTGGCACCAATTTTGGTTTCTTAAACATTGCAAATAAAGTATATTCCAAACTAGTATCCTCAGCATAGCCACTTGAAATTGTGGTAGCATCTACAGCCTGTGGTATTAAATCCGTAAATTCAGGAAAAGTATCGGGCGGAAACACTTCGTCTAACATATCAGACGCTAAGATGAATTCAGACTGACCTTATGAAAATTTGACTATACCTATTATTATAATTTAAATACTGTGACCCAAGAACTAATATATACGCTAATAAAGTGGTATCCTGTTTTATTCTTATTTTGTTTGTTAAGTAGGTTAACTAAAATATGACTGCAAAACTTTTCGTAAATTGTGAATATTTAAATTGGCGCGTAAGTGTTCGTTTTTTCGTGCTATTTAGTATTGATCCATTTCAGAAAAAATGAGCTGAGGGACGGGGATGGAGCCTTTGTATTTTTTGGAGTCTTTATATTTTGGAGTCTCTTCCGATTTCCAAATGTTTTTTATGATTTAATCACTATTTCTTATGCTTTCAGATAAATTTCTTGTTTTGACTAACCCAAAAATAATGGCATTTGTTTACCCCAGTTTAAGGACTCCCTAAGAAAAATGTAAAAATTCGTAAACAAAATGTGCATATTCCATTATAACTAAGAAGAAAACCTCATTAATCGGAATCCCCATGATTAAAATGCTGGGTATGGCCCTGGAATAAGGTCATTTGTATTTAAAAGCTTCAGGGTTGTAAATATAAAGACTGTGCAATACGAAGACGACACAAACTGTCTTAGATATAGGAAATATGATTCAGAGCCCATCCCTGTACTGAAACTCATTATCCGAATTGTATTTTTCGTTGGATCCCTTCCAAGGCCGTATCCAGGGGAGGGAGTTTGAACCCCCCCCTCCGAATTTTTTTCAGACTCATAAAAACGAACAAAGAATAAATATAAACAATTTTTTATGTGTTTTTGAGTTTTTGGTCAACCTCCCTCCCCCCAAAAAAAAATCCTGGATACGGCCCTGGTCCTTTCAAATGGTGCCCATTGAAAAGAAATAGAAATTATAACTTATGGTCGAATGAGCAGTCTATGGTTTTATGCGTATGATTTCTGTGCACCCCCCCCCTCCCAAAAAAATTATTATGTAAAACACCCCCTCCAAAACAATCCTGGATACAGTCCTGGCCCCTTCAAATGGCGTCCTTTGAAAAATAATTCTTATAGCTTATGGATTTATTTGGCGCTTGAATGGGCTAAAACCAATGGTTGTCCACGATATTCATTGGCTTTAAATTTAAATCGTAAATTTCTAGTCCAAAGAGATCCTTTTCGAAAAAAAATATCAATTTGAATGAAAACTGGCCTTAACATAGTCTTTGGCGTATAATGTAAATCCTGATATTTTGGTTGGACAGCTTCAAGCCCCTTCCCCAGGCTTGTGGATCTTATTTATATCATATATGACTAAACATTTTTAAAATGGATATTTTGAATAAATGTTAAATATTATTTGACCACAGATGCTACAATTTAAATTCAGTTAAAAAAAGATGAATAAAGAAAAGTTTTCTTATCACAGTTGACGCATGAGCGTTGGCCTGGTAAAGAGTGTTGTGTCTCCCATTATTTTTGTTTCTCCGGCTACAGTGTTAGAGCAAGTGGTCATAGAAGGTTTGTATGGGCTCTCATGACCAGACATTATAAGCTATGGAGCACTTTTTAGGGTCGAAAGTGATTGGAGGTCAACAAAGCCCCTCTTATAACCTGACCAACGTAATTGACCATGGCATCGGACCGAAATTTCATTAACGCTATTTCATTTAGAATGGTTAAAAGGCCTAATAAATGGAAATGTTCTGCGCAACCGCAGATTGTGGTGGTAAGCAGTGGCGGATCCAGGATAGGGGCGAAGGGGGCGCGCATCCCCTAACGTAGTCTTAACTAGTGTAATTTACTTAATTAGCCCAAGTTTGCGGTAATTAAACTTGCTCCTAACGCAAGTTTATCGCATACACCTATTTTGTTCCCCCCCCCCCCCATAAAAAATTCTGGATTCACCCTTGGCGGTAAGGGTGCCTACCATATTATGCAAGTTATCCATCATTCACATAAACACTTTAGTGTTAAACTTTTGCACCTTGCGCCTTGGAGCATTCCAAGGTGCATTTTGCACCTTGTTAAAACCATGATCATGCAAGGGTTGGAAATCAGTATGACTGATCATAAAAATAGAGCCTGTGACTCCTTCGAACCCCCTCCCTTCACCACCAACTTTTTAACAGAAGTTTGGCGTGTTGTGCTTTGTTTAAACCGTACTCTTACAAGATTTTACTACTTTTAACACTGATGAACATCAATAACAATACAAACTTGGTGTAGAACCTGGATAAGTCCTGATTTGATTCCAAAACAAGCTTTAGTCTAAGTATCAGACTAATTCGACGCAAAATTGGACTGATCCTGGCTCATTGGAAACACGAGTTAAGACCAAGCTGTGACATTTTGATCAGAGCTGCACTTAGAGGTCTGAAGGGGTGGTAGGCCTACTTTAATTTGTGAGCCAGGAGCCAGTGACTGGATGATTACTGAAGCTAGTAATAGGAGACCCTAGTCCATATTTGTGCCTACTACTCTCAAGGGCATCAGCACCACCCCCAGATTGTGTCTTGAACTGTCTCTCTTTAGTTTAGAAACATAGGCTACTTCGATATTAAAAAATATCCGTTGTCAGTCCCGATCCCAATTCCAGGTCGATATATAGATGAGGAATATTTTTAGGAATATTTTTCTCTTAAAGAAGCTGATAATAAAACTGTTAAAATTGCTTGCAACCCGAACAGAGAAACATTAAAGCAATGGCGTCAATTCACGGAAATTAGGGGAGAACAAAAATGTAAGTTTCAAAATCTAGGGGGAGAAATTGTATGATTTTTCAATGAAGTACCAAAAAATTCTTTTTAAAATCTAAGGTGATGCCTGTGCCAGTTCTAGGTGTCTACCCCCCCCCTTTAAATACGCCCACACGGACAATTACTGCCCATCTGCAAATCCCCCCCCCTGGAAAACAGATCCTCGTTGAAAGGAAATTATTACCAAAAATTTACTCCCTGCTGAAAAATCCCCCCTGCAGAAAACTCCCCAACGAAAAGTGTCCATGTTTCCCAGTAACAAATACTATCTGTAAGCATTGGAAAATTACAAAACTTTGAATGGCACTTAAACTTCTACAATGGGATTCTCTGATTGTTTTGTAGTTTCGGAGGGAGGGACATACCTGAAAGGGTGTTTTTTAATGCCAAAACATCCCAGCTCTCACTGAGCCATCAAATAAATACAGAATTAGTTCTAAGGGAGAGACGAGAGGAGGGTGGAGGTAGAAACTGATGTGTGATTCCCAGGGCCTTAACCAGGATTTTTATTAGGGGAAAGGTTTCAGGGGGGTTTGGTATAAAAGCAATTTTAAAAACGCATCAAAAACGTGAAACTGATATCTACTCCCTTATGATTTCGGGGGATATTTCTGGTCTACACTGCTGCTGTGAAACTAAAGAGTAACATCAAACCCAAATTGAGCGGAATTTATTCCGTATAGGAGAGGGACTGCCCCTCCTTTATCCACACCTCCATCTCATGGTCGCAGAAATTTCGGAGGGTTTTCATTAGATCAGAAATTGGGAGTTCAAATCCTTTTTTTATAAGTCGAAAGTGATTGGAGACCAACCAGTCACTGTGGGGGGGGGGGGTATTTTCCGGGAAGCATTTTTCGTGGGAGGTATTTTCTGGGGAGGGAGGTAAATGTCGGTCACCGCTTGTGCAATGCCCCTCTCAATTAAAGCCACTATGTTATGGTTTGGAACGCCATTTTGTCAAGACAATATAGAACCTCTTTCCCAACCACCCATCCTCAAACACTGAAAGCATAAATAATACGTCAAAAAGGGAGGTTTTCCAGAATTGGCTTGAAATTGGTTTTCTAAAGTGCTGTACCCCTGTCCTAAATAAGAGAATATTTGGTCATATGTACTTCCTCTCCAGAAAACTGAATATTAAGTTTAATTAAGGTTTTTTTCCTTGAAAGTAGCATCGGAAAAGCCGGTAAACAAAACAATTTCAGACAGAATAAGGACCACATTTTAAACTTGTTTGCCCAATAGTTTTTTTAGGCGATAAGGTCTTATGTAGCATAAAAAAAAAAAAAAAAAAATTATGTCTTTTTTTTCAGGCTGGCAAAGGATTAACAATTTGTGTTAGCGTTCTTCAAGGGGATTTCATGAACAGATTCCATGATAGTGAGATTGCCAAAAAATCTTTAAGAGCAGTAATGGAGGAAGAAAGAGTCAAAGGATTTTTTGATGTCATTGTTGCCCAACATCAGGCGGAAGGAGTTAGTTTTGCGTAAGTTAGATAAGCTCTTTGTAAACATGATTGGCTTTGGAAACTAAGAGTTTATAGGAGGGGCATTAACAGTTTCTTTTCCAGGGTGGGGGTTTATTTTCTGTTTTGGTTCAGGGAAAGGTCTAGATCTTTTATATATTCTTGCTATGCAACTGATTTACTAATAATTTAGGCTGACCGAATGAGTGCGCGTTTTAAGCTGCTTGTCTAACCTATTTTGCTTATGCTTTTTTTTTACCGCTAAAATATGATTTGTGTGTTTTTTTGCTCTAAAGCTCTGCCTTTAGAATTCAATGGATAGGGTTTTCTAGCTAATTTCTTTTAGTGCTTTTCGCAGTGTTGTATGATGCACTGAAAGTCTATGAAAAATGCAGTTTTTCGATCGGATTTTAAATAAAAAAAACTTTTAAAAAGACAAACTACATTATGTTGAAAACTCACAACCAAAGAAAACGCGGCGCTTGGCATAAATGCATTGAGCACTATAGATGGGTTGTATTTTTTTGGTATTTTGTTTTGTATTTGTAATTGCATTTTTTGTTATATTATATATGTAGGTGCTATGAGACTTTTTTTCTTATTTATATAAAAACAGTCTAAATTTGGCGGTAACTTTTCTTTATGGGGTTGGAACTGGCATGCGGTTGGGTATGGGCAAGGCCGTAACACATTTTTGATTCGTCTTTTAAAGTTTTTTTTATTCAACCCCCTCCCCCTCCAAACAGTCCCAATCAAAAATCCTGGATACGCCCCTGGGCGTGGAGTACCCCTCCCGCCCATTCATATTAAGATTTATATTATTGTCCATATAATAGTCTGTGTTTCTCGTTAAATTTGCTTAATTTTGTGTTCAAAACTTCCACCGAAAATTTAACCCCCGTCCTATTTCTGAAATATATTCCGAAATATATTTTTGCGCACACTCCTGATTTGGAACAATTTGTTTTTTGTTTTGTTTTAGCCCAAACAAGGATTCAATAAAGTAAAACTAAAAATGAAACGACACTGACACTTGTACTGTGGCTAATTCACTCTTCGTTTTCAATGGCGGGGTATCTTAATTTCAATGGGGATATCTTAATTTTCAATGGCGGGTATCTTGATTGAATAGCCCATGTTGATATCTAACTAATCTAAATTTATTCGATTCCATTATTCTAATGTCGGATCTAATAAAACAGAAATAATTCTGCATTATTAAATAATTAGGACATTGGGTATTATCAGACGTTTTTCACACAAGATTTTTTTTTTCTCCAAATTTAGCATCTGCTATTACCATATATGGGTGTCTTTTTTATCATAGACAGGATTCCTAATAATTTCTCAAGATACGTTTGGTCTAATTATCCGACTAAGTTTCCACTGTCATTGGTATTTTAGGATTTTAAAGAAGAAAAAAGAAACACAAAAAAAAATTAACATACAAGGCTACCAAGAAGTATTACTAACCATGTTATGGATATCCACAAGACTTCCAGCCAAGTCAAAATTCCGTTTCGTTATTTCTTTCTCACGCTCTTCAGTGTCATTACCTCTGCAGTCTTGTTGATTTTATTTTTTTGTTCCGTCATTTCCTGGTATTATTGAATACTTTAAAGGTAAAATTTTAATACCTGGATACCTAAATAAAAAATAATGAAATCAGTTTCACTATATAAAGGGATTTCATTTCAGTTATCGAATTCATATCCCTTACAAGCACTGTGGGAGGAGTTGTTTAATGCTGGTAATGCTAGGCCCCCCCAGCGTGAAATTTCCCCTGAAAAATTTACCCCCCGGAAACTTCTCCCCCCATGGAAAATTATCCCCGTGGAAAATCCCACCAGCCCAAAATCCCCCCCCCCCCAAAAAAAGGAAATGTGTGTGTATACTTCCCAATAACAAATGCTATACGTAAACCAACGCTAAAGTCACGTTCTACTTAGCTATTATTAAGAAGAAGAAAAAGAAGGGCGTTAAGAAAAATTTATTTGATACGCCAAGTCTGATCAATATACTTATTGCCAAAAATTACAAGATATTGAAGTTTTTACCTTCACCTGTCTTTCCCTCTGGAAATGCTCAAAGATGTTAAGCCCTTTTTCTAAGCTCATCCCACTTTATTCTTTGGCGTACTAAAGTTGTTCTTTCCCCCTTTGGTTTCTAAACAAAAAATTCTTTTGTGCACCCTGAAGCCATACCTAACGGAATCTAAAAGCACGCCCACATTTTGTATTTTATAGAAAACTAGGCCCAAGGTTGTTGATTTGGCACGGGGCACATTTGCCCCCCTCCCTACATACTAGATTTTGAAGAATGCCTCTTTTGGTATCTTTAATTAAAATGCCCATTTTAGGTAATGTCATTGAAATATTTGCCCCCGTCTAGATTTTTAAAAATACATTCTGCTCCTCCCTTATATTTTTGTGAATTGACGTCGCTAACCCGGTCGGAATTCTGGAAAACTCTAACATTCTGGGTGCCCCCAAAAAAGCTGTTTTGTGTCCATGGCCGTATTCAGGATTTTTTTTTGGGGGGGGGGGGCTACATAAAAGACTTTAAAACACGTCAAAAATTGGTTTTTATTCATTTTCAAACATTTTTTCTTTTTTTTGGGGAGGGGGGTTCAAACCCCCCCTAAACCCGCACCTGAAAACGGTCTTATTTGTGGCACACCCCATCAAGGCGCGTGTTTATTGATTGAGTTTACCAGATTTCTGGCAGTGTTCCATGGAAGCAAAAAGTAGACACACCTAGAGGCACACTCAATTTTTTAATTATGCATATAAAACAGCATTTAAATTGGTGAAATCAAAATGTTTCAACTTGATTAAATACAAATCTTTGATCTGCTGACTCATTGAATAGACAAATCAAAGAAATTTCCAATGAAAAAAAAAACAAGAACCAATTTTGTATCAATACCAAGTATTGAACTCAAATTTCAAACCAGGCTCCTAATTTTGTAATTTCCCCACCGCACCCACTTTCCGTCACCCCGTGTACACCTCCACCACGTTTGCCATACAGTTTTGCCTCGCTTGGTGCAGTCTCTGCCATGCTTGGCACAGTTTCAACCACGCTTGACCTCGTATACGTGATTTTTGAAGTCATCGGTATTCGTCGATATTCTTCGCGATGATCATCGATATTGGTAAGCTTTTTACTTGAAAACCTGTTCCAAATGCAGAAATATGGAAAAATTAGTATTACCTAATTTGGGTTTGTGCACCACGAAGCCAAATTAGTCAACACTGTCTTGTTCAAGTCCAAACTTAAATATACGATACCAGATAGATTTTGCTATAATGGATCAAGATATTTTAGTGAGGGTACTCGCTTTATGTACATCTCAGAACACCACCTGTGTCGCACAGCTCCGTCACACTTGGCACAGGTTCCACCACAGTTGGCACGGTTTTCATCAGGCTTGGCACACGCCACCTGTTATACATGATTTCTGAAAGCGGGTGCCCCTTGATTTTTAATTAAATAAAAAAAATAAGTTTTTTTACTGAAAGTAAGGAACGACGTTAAAACTTAAAACGGACTTTAAAACTTGAATAGAAATTATTCCAGGTATGAAAGGGGCTGTCCCCTCTTCAACGCCTTGCTCTTTACACTAAAGTTTTTTATTGTTTAAAAAAATTGATTTTTGAGAAAGTCAAAATTTAGCGTAAATAGCGAGGCGTTGAGTAGGGGACAGCCCCTTTCATATACGGAATAATTTGCATATTAATTTTATTTACGAACGTTTTTATTAGTAATAAGTATACGTAACTTACGAATTAACTTACGTATTGAACTTCTATATTCATATATTTTTAATATACATATTAGGGAGTCCTCCCCCTAGTCAATAACTCGCTCGTCAAGCTAAAGTTTGAATTTTGTTCCAATTATTTAAAACTGACCCCTTAATCACAAAGGCCGGTATTTAGAATAAATAGCTCTTATGGAAGTACTAAAAAATCTTTGGCTTAAAGAGCGAGGTATTGACTAGGGGGTGAACCCAATCATATACGTAATATTTTCTGTTCGTTTTAAGTTTTGATATTGCTCCTTACTTTCAGTTGAAAAACTCGTTTTTTCTTTGTTTTTTTTTTCTTATCTTTTTTTTAAATAAAACTGGGAAATCCGGCGCCCCCTTCATAGCAATGTTCCTTCCCCCATGAAAACTTCCTCCATGGAAAGATCCTCCCACATAACCCCCCACCCCCCCCCCCCCGCTACCAGAAAAAATCCCCCCTGGAAACGTCTGTATACTTCCCAAGAACCAATAATATATGTTAACATTGGGTAAAGTTCATAACTTTCAGCCCTCCTCCCGGGGACTTCGGGGGATTAAGTCATCCTAAAAGACATAGGTATCATATTTTCGACCATGCTGAACAAAATGGCTATCTCAAAATTTTGATCGGGTGACTTTGGGAAAAAAATGAGCGTGGGAAGGGGTCTAGTTGCCTTCCATTTTTTTTGTCACTTAAAAAGGGCACTAGAACTTTTAATTTCCGTTCGAACGAGCCCTCCCACAATATTCTAGTACCACTGGATCGATACGATCACCCATGGGGAAACAAAATAAAATAAACACGTATCCGTGATCTTTCTTCTGTCAAAAAATGCAAAATTCCACATTTTTGTAGATAGGAGCTTGAAACCTCTACAGTAGGGTTCTCTGATACGCTGAATATAATGGTGTGATTTTCATTAGGGTTCTATAAATTTTAGGGGGTCCTTCTCCCTTTTTTCGAAAATCAGCCAAATTTTCTCAGGCGCTTAACTTTTGACGGGTAGGACTAAACTTGATAAAACTTATTTATTTGAAATCAACATTAAAATCTGATTCTTTTGATGAATCTATTGGTATCAAAATCACGTTTTCTGGTGTTTTGGTTACCATTGAGCCGGGTCGCTCCTTATTTATAGTTCGTTACCACGAATTGTTTGATTCCTACTTCAGGGTTTAAGGCTTGACTTCTCAGAAAAAGTTAACTACTAGAAATAGATTTGGCAGACTTTAGAGTGGACTGTATTGCAAGTGTTTAACTTTCAGCAAGCGATTGATGGCAAAATAAAATTCTATTTTTATTCAAGTTATACTTTTAACGTGCCTGTTTACCAAACCCCGTCCCTTAGCATCATTTGGTATCACTAAGTGACATTGCACATCGCCTTACATTAAATGGGGTATAGAAAATGTATAAATAGATTGTTGTTTTGTCTTTATTGAATTTGTAAATACAGCACTAAGATCTGTGGCAAAGAGTATGGGTAACTTACAAAAGTGGTAACTGGTGCTAGTGTCAAGTAAAAAATTCTCAACGCCATCTAGCATTTGGCGACACTTTTTCCAGTGTTACAATAAAATAATTAATTTAATTTGTTCAGTTATTTAAGTTATTGTAATAGGAAGTGTCTGATCTCAGATCCTGACAGAAAAGCGATTACAAAGCTTGAAAAAATTCCGAGTGTCCCCAAAAGATGGATGGCGTTGATGGTTTTTTTTTAGTTGACACTAGTATAAATTTTTGCTCATATAAGTTACTCATGCTCTTTGCTTTCTGATATAAAGTTTCAGGTGGCGCAAAGCTAGAGTAAAATTTGAAAAGAGGGTAAACTTTTCATTTTGTGATTGTGACATTCTTTTGTATTTTGTGACATTTTTGTGACGTTTTTGATACATGATTACATTGAGCTCTTGCAATTTTCGCACCTAAATTGCAAAAATTAGGTATATTGTTTTCGCATTTATTATTTTAAATTCAGTTCAGGCACGTATAAAGGGGACCTAGGGACTGTGTATCTCAAAGTTTTCCAGTTTTTTCTATTTTTAAACATATTTTATGAATTTCAACCTCCTCCCTCCGGCTATGCTATTAAAGAGAAAGAAAGAGAAAGACAGATTTATTTAAAAAAAAAACATATCAACAAAAAATTAATGCTTCCTCCCCTAAAAAGCAAAGCTTGTCCGTGGGTGAGGTAGAGAAAACAAGATCCTTAAAACAAAGAACACTTGGCCACCGATACCACTAATACCAACACACTAAACAATAAATACAAAATAATATCATATATTATACTTCCTCTGGGAACATCATATCAACACAATCTCCACCATAAATAAATCAATCAATCAATCAAAACTTTTATTCAGCAAAAAGTAGTTTCTTAATGATTGTTCTAAAAATGTTTGGGTCACCAATAGTCTTAATATCGCTATTCAAACTATTCCATTTCCGTGTACCTCTATAAAAAACAGAAAAACATAAACGGGAAGATATACCTCTAGGTACACAGAAGTCCGCGCTACCCCTTGTATCATGAGAATGAACAGTAGACCTAATGGACAATAAATCATCAAAACAACGGGGCTGAACATCCTGCTGCAGTTCAAAAATAAACCACAATACATAGAACTCCCGAAGGCCTGCAGCCGGCAAAATTTTTATAGTTGGGTAAATTTCTCGAACAGACATGCGTGAAGATATACCGGCTAAAATTCTTACGGCATGATTTTGTAGAACTCTTATTGGTTTTAAGATGGAAGAAAACGTAGAGAGCCAAATACTCGAACAATAAAGTATATACGGGTGTATTAAAGAAAAAATAAAAATGGACAGACTTGGGAAAACAATGTTAGAGTTTCTTCATTATATCGAGATTTCTCGCCAAAATTTTGCTAGTTAAAGTTACATGTTCCTTAAAAGATAGAGTTTCATCTATTACAATCCCAAGGTATTGAAAAGACGCAGTCCGTTTTATAACGCCATTGGACATATCTAATTCCTTGATCCATGGGTAAATATTTGGTGATCGCGAGAAAATAATAAAGTTAGACTTAGCCATGTTGATCCTTAGTTTATTTACCCTCAGCCATGCTATAAATCTATTAACTGATTCCTTCATGGAAATCTGCAGCAGCTCCGCTGTCTTAGCTGTGCTAATGGCTGTTGTGTCGTCAGCAAAAAGTGAAAGTGTTTCAATGGTCGGGTTTACCGTTAGTTCATTTATTCTATAGCAAAAATTATTCAGACAATTTGGTAAATCATTAATAAATATCAAGAATAATATAGGACCAAGAACTGATCCTTGCGAAACGCCTACTTCAATATACTTTTTTTGGGAAGAAGAATCATTTAGTTGGACATACTGATAACGATTACTTAAAAAACTTCTTAAAAAATTTAATGATCTACCCCTCAAACCATACACCTCACAATTCTTAAGTAGAAGTTCATGATCCACAGTGTCGAAAGCTTTCATCAGATCTAAAAATATAGCACCTATTTTAAAACCTTTATCTAATACCTCATTAATAATAGTTGTCAAATAAATCATCGCCTGTTGCAGGTTTTCTGTTTCAAACTAATTATTGTTTTTACTATTAAAACTTAATACACACTTCCAAGACTACGAAATAGGTTTTTGGCTAATTATTGTTTTTAAAGAGGTTTTAACTAATTATTGTTTTTACTGTTAAAACTTAATACACACTTACAAGACTATGAAAGAGGTTTTTGGCTAACTATTGTTTTTAAAGAGGTTTTAAAGAGGTTTTAACTAATTATCGTTTTTACTATTAAAACTTAATACACACTTACAAGACTATGAAAGAGGTTTTTGGCTAACTATTGTTTTAAAGAGGTTTTAACTAATTATTGTTTTTACTATTAAAACTTAATACACGCTTACAAGACTATGTAAGAGGTTTTTGGCTAATTATTGTTTTTAAAGAGGTTTTAACTAATTATTGTTTTTACTATTAAAAACTTAATACATACTTACAAGACTATAAGACTATGAAAGAAGTTTTTGGCTAATTATTGTTTTTAAAAAGGTTTTAAAGAGGTTTTAACTAATTATTGTTTTTCTATTAAAACTTAATACACACTTATAAGACTATGAAAGAGGTTTTTGGCTTAATTTTTCAAATTTATCGTCAAAAAAACAAAAAAAAAACAAATTTTGTTAAAATCAACAACATATAGCTGGTCAACAGAGTGGACAAATCTGTCGAACGTGCTCTGTCTATGTAATGGAGCTCAAGTTTCTATTAGAAAAGAAATATACCATATTTTGGAATTGCTACGGCTAGCTGACTGAAGGTGAGTCAACTTGACATAGTTGATAAACAAGATGATACTTACATTTGACGTGAAATAAAGGAGGAAGGGCGCATTTCCTCAGCGATAAAAACTCAACTGCCTAAGGCTAAAAGCTCAATACCAACTGTTGGTATCGAGCGTATACTGCGAGACAGACTGAAACAAACATCTAGCATTATTAAAGTGTATGGCTCAGGGTCATGTTGCCCTACTTGTGCATTTATCAGATAAGGACTTGCGCAGAGGGGGCCTCGAGGCCCTGGTTCCTCAAAGTTTTATATCTATTGTAATATCTGGGCAATTCTTATTCTAATTATCAAATCAAATTGTGTTTTTCATTACTCTATCCCCCTCCCCAAATAAAAAGATATACCCGAGTATGTGCCTATTTCAGACCTTTATGAGGGATCCCATGCTTTTTGCAATAGATGCGAAACTCCTAGGGTATTAATAAGGTAAAGTACCTTGAAAAACACTATATTTAATTTCTAAAAATAGCCTCTAAATATTAATGATCCGATACTTTTGTAAAGACAAATGCTCAATACTAAGCTCCCAGTGGCGTAGCTAGGGGTTTCAATGCCCAGGCATGATGTCGGTTTTCGTCAGCCCCTCCCCCACTACCACTTCAATAATATAATAAAAATATGATTTATTTTAAAATTAACTCAATTCGGTGCCCACTTAGAGGCTGCACCGAGGAACAGCCGTCCACTCTTTTCTCCGCTAGCTACGCCACTTTAGATGCCATGTAGTCTACCATAAACTAAATTTTAGCTTTTGACAAATCTGCTTGAAGACAACGTATAGTTTAAAGCTTGCCTTACTGAAGCCACCATTCGTAAGTCGCTGAGAACCATCTTTAAGCGGTGAAAAATTGGGCCCGGTTACCGATCAAGAGAAAATTGCTACAAATCGTACCTTACCCAGAAATTTTAAAGGACTGCCATAAAAAGGCTTTTCAATTAAATAGATAGTTATGCAAAAATACCCAAACTACGTGAGCCCTGCCCTGAGAGGATTAAACACAATAAAAGGGTTAACAATAAAAGGCTCACATTAAAATTTTGCTAATACCAAGATTTAGCTAGCGCTAACTTGAGCCAATCTGATTTTCCAAGAGGGTTTCTGATTGGCTTAAAAAAGCGCTAGCTAAATCTTGGTATGAATACAATCTCATAGTGAATAGGGCACAAGTGGTTTTCGAAGTAAGGTGAAAATGCTCTTGGTCGCTGTAATTTTTTTAAGTTCAAGCAGCAAAACTACTACCACTACTAACTAACAACTCACCGCAGCACCAAGCCGCATGAGGCCAAAACAGCTGCGTACGCTCCTCCTCCCTCCCAATCTGTTCAAAGCAGCATGTTCCTTTTCGAAGATCTTAAAGCTCCGTGTGTCCCAGCCTATGAAGTTACCTAACATGGAGCAGCAACTTATCTGTTTTGCTATTTCTCAAAGTTGTAAATAAAAAATGTTCCATATGGGTATAGCGGCTAATGTCTACGATCATTATACACAGAGTCTGAAAAAATCTGTGGGGATTGTAAAAAAATACTACTAATCTAAAAAAGGCCAAAGTTTTACTCTTACAGCATGGTGGTTAACCTAGGCCATATCCAGGGGGGAGTATTGGGCTTTAACCTTCCCTCCCCCCCCCCCCAATTTTTTTTTTACTCTCAAAAATGTGAGAAAATGTATAAGATAAGATAAAATAACATGTATTTCAAGCCAAAATGTGGCCATGTACACAAATAACATACAAGATTAACAAATTACAGCACTCGTCAAAATAATAGAGAAAAAAATAAAAATAAAATAAAAACTACTCTCTTCTTTTTGAAAAAAAACTCATCAAGATATCTTCCCACTAGACTAATAAAGTGTGACGACGTACTTTTCAAAGCATCAGGAAGCAGCACTCCATCATTCCCAAATAAATTTTCCCTTATATATTCATATAAACAAATATTTGATGTGCCTTTTAAAGTTTTTTAATCAGGAACAGAAATCCTGGATGAGCCCTTGTGGTTAGCGCATGTCGCACCAATTCACCACGCAGATTTTTGGAATGCAAGTCTATCTAGTCACACTTAAGGTAAGAAGAGCAAAAATTTCCCTGCGTTTCGCTAACAATGCTCTTCATAGCCCTCGGACAACTACCCTTTTCCCTAGTCAATATTCACCCCTTCGACCTAGCCTCCCGCGTTCTGCTTCAACAAAAATTCACCTTCTTATCCCAATAAAAGTTTCCACTGAAAGATATAGAAAAGCTTTCATCCCCTACATCGTCAACATACTCAATCAGTGAATTTCCTCATCCCCCCTCCTTTACTCCCTTTTTACCTTATAATTTTAACGTTCATTTTGGAAATTTCGATCTTTCTATTTTTTGGTCGCAGAACTAAATTTATATTCTTTTTGTTCTAATTATTTTATTCGGTTTTAATTTTACGAGTTTCCACTGTTTTGACATTTGCTGATTTGGCATTGACCTTATGATTTTATGAGGTTTAATTGTTTTTGACATTTTGACATATTTGACATTGACCCTTTTATAATTTTTCTGTTGTTGTTTGTTTTTGGTTCGTTTTTGTTTAGTGACACTAAAGTGCGAATTTGGCCCATTTGGACTTGTGATAGCCGTTTTTCAGTAATAAATTTTATCTAAATTTAAATCTATAGTCTAGTTTTTCTCTTCCGTCTTAATAATGGATTTTTCTGTTTTGTAAGAGCCAGAAATTAAGATTGGGTCAATTCATTTCTAGTAAAGTTGCAATAGTTTACTCGATGTGGCCTCCCCCTCCCCCAACCACCCTCTCTTCAAATGAACTAAAATGTATACGTTGAATGTGAAACACATTTTACTTAGCATTGATAGCAGTGTCCCAATAACCAAACCCGTCAAAGACAAAAAAAAAATCGCGCTAAATATTTCTTCCCAAAATATAAACCACGTTTTAACATATGTTTTATTATATATGTTCATGAAAATATATGTTTTAAATATGCTCAATTTTCTTTTTATTATTTATAGAATTCAGAATACAGGTCTTGGTGGCCTTAAGCCCAACACTGTCATTGTATGCTGGCCAAGAAATTGGAGAAATCGTGAAGTGACCGAGACTGGTGATCAGCCCTTTTCGGCGTTTGTCACTGCCTTACAAACTGCAAGAGCAAACCAAATGGCTGTTTTAGTCCCCAAAAGGACTGGAAACTTTCCCTGAAAGCACACAAAAGGTAAATTAGCTTCAAAAAGAAAAAACTTAAAAAGCCCTGGCAAAATCGACTAAAAACATGAAATGAACAACGAAAAAAATTAAATAAAGAAGATAAATAAAGTGTTCATGCAGTCCTTTACTTCTGATTAAGATAATTATTATCTTCTTAATACAAAGAAAATCATATTCATTTTTTTACTCCTTCTGCAGGATCCGTCCTAACCGAGTGCTTAGCACGCTGGACTTGAAATCCGGTCAGTCCCTGGGCCTAATTGGCTGTGAGTCATTCTAATCATTAGTAATGAGCAAAGCGTTAGTAACAGGGGTTCGGGTCCGGGTTTTGCTGGTTGCTTGGTTTGAAACAGGGGTCAATGGTTTGACTCTGTAAGCGCAGCCAGACTGCCAGAGTCTATCCAGTTTTGAATGGGTAATTGGAGAAGTCTGGGAGGAAAATGCAGGAAGCGTTGGATAATTTGACCTCAACCACTCATTGCACTCCCGGCATTGAATCAGGAGATCGGTTCTAACCTAAGCGTAATTCTTGAGTGTGTTTCGTTTAATTAACAAGTCCACAAAACTTTTTATTGTCTGATAAAAAAATGCAGTTTGTCATTTTTCGGTATCTTTTTTGAAATGATATTTCTTTATACTCTTTTAATGCGAAACGGAATGGTCCATTTTTGGAGTGTTTAGCTCATCTTGTTTTGTACTGCGTTATTTATTTTTCTAGCTTGCCCATAATATTATAATGTCTAAATCAAGATATATTTAAAGATGTAAAGTGCGCGTTTTACGGATGAAAGCTAATATACTACCAAAAATTAGCTTTTTGCCATCAATACTACTACTGCTAACACCTCATCGCAGTACCAAGCTGCCTGAGGCCAAAACAGGTATGCACGCTCCTCCTCCATCCTAAAATACGGGGTCGCCGTCAACACGGGATCGAAATCAAGACGTCTTGAATCGGACAGGAACAGATCGTTAGAAAAAATTTAAAGAAAATTGGAACTTAGTGGGAGGGATTATAACGTGAATCTTTTAACAAGAAATAGAATTGGAGGAGGAGCGTGCAATGGTGCGCTGGCCTAAAGTGGCTTGATGCTGCGAGAAGTTGCTAGCAGTAGTAGTATTTTGCTGTAATAAGTATGCTTTATATATACCTCAATCATGGACGCCCATAAGATTAATTTTAGAGGGGGCCTTACCTGGTCTAATCAGCACTTCCAATGCTGTACAATATAAATTTCGAAACAAAAATATAAAATATAAGGCAGCATCATTCAACCAGGAGGGATTTAGCCCCCTCCCCCCCATATGGGCGTCCATGATCTCAATGACTCTGATGCAATAGGTGTTCTGCAGTCAATTTCCCTTACGAAAAACATATGCCTTACTTGTAATTCAAAGCGACAAATGGGAGGTAACATAAGAATCGTAAATTTTCGTAAGTTTCGTAAATCGTAAATTTTCTGAAGTAGTCCGTGTCAGTTGCTCCGAATGTTAGCTTGGGAAAAATACTAAACTTAATAGAATCAATTAACCGTAAAAAAATGAACAGCCCTCCTTTGTTAGATGCTTTTTAGAAAAGTTTTAATTGTGTTTTAATTGCTTTAATTTCGTTTGTTTTAATTTAGTTTTAATTTTGTACGTAGAATGTTTGAACTGTCCATGGGCAAAATAACTCAGTCCACCAAGGAAGCAACGGAAAGGAACACACTCCTAGTCTTGCTTCACTGTAGAAACCGAAAATATTGAGCACTTTTTGGTGTTTGTGTCAGCTTTTAAATCATTGAATTTATTTTGAATTTTTTAAATGATTGAATTTATTTCAAACTCTCGGAATAAGTCCTTGCTGTTAGGAACTGGTTAATAGCATTATGAATAAATTAAAAAAATAGCAGAAACCGCAAGAGTTTTCCAACTCAAATCGATTCTAAAGACAAATAACAAATAATCAATTAATACTAAGAACAGCACAAGCAATTAGATACAATAAAATGCTATAAAGAGCATTTCTAGAAATACTAATAGGAAAAAAGAGTGTGACAACCAAGACTAAGATTAATAATGCCACTTTACTCATATAAATTGAATACGACAATAAAGAGGAGGCCAACTTCTGTTTTTAACTCGAGATATTTGTGATAATTGTGATATTTGTGATAATTGTCAATAGTCAATTAAGTCAGCTTTCTTTTCCATTCAATGCTCTCAACTTGCGCGCCTTACACAAATTGTCGCAAATAATCCTTTCAAGAGTAATTTCTAACCTCAAATAGTTTAAGGGCAATAAATCTGGCTATCTTTAGCTTGATAAACAAGCTTCTTTCTTCATTTACACTGGACCAGCTTTGTTCCTCTACAGAGAAAAAATGTTTACTGCCACTACTACTAATCCATATTTCTAAGAAATTTCTATATTTAATCTCCATCTACGCCCCTATGCCCCTCCCCCCTGAAAAAATTTCCTGGATACGGTCTTGTATTATATATATATATATATATATATATATATATATATATATATATATATATATATATATATATATATATATATATATATATATATATATATATATATATATATATATATATATATATATATATATATATATATATATATATATATATATCAAAACCGTATCCAGGAAATTATTTGTTTGGAGGGGGGCTGCTCAGGTCAGACCTAATCCATATCTAACGGTAAAAGAAGACAATAGATAGGAACATAAAATACTGTATATTGAAGTTAAGAAGCTTAATAGTTACAAAATGAATTCACAGAACAAAATCAATTCGACGTGTTTTTTGAGTTGTGAACATTTCAATAGCTGTATCAATGTCAATAGCAACATCCCTGGGCACTGACAGAAATGCTAGACCTGTCAAAAGTTCTACACCTTTTGGATGGCGTAGCCATGTCGTAAGCTGTCGCAAAGTAGAGAAAGTCCTTTCCAGTGTAGCAGTTTAAATAGGCCAACCCAAGTAGCTACAATTGTAAAAAGACGGCTGATGTTAGGAAAGAAATCAGCATTGCACGTATCAAGTGCAGCCAAAGCCGAGACTGGTCTTTCTTTGTTGTTAACGTTCTGCCACTTCGTCTTCTACAATTTCAGTTCATGGCTTGGTGCATCTGGCTCTGGTAAAAGGTTGGCTTAAATATCAGTATTCTCACCGTTATCTACGTCAGACAAGTTTCTTTTGTACAAGTTCGCAGGTATAATGCCGCTTAAAGTTGTCAAAATTGTACGATGCACCGTAAATCTCTCCCTGAGTTCTGACATGAAGTAGTCCAAGAATGGAATGTATATGGAAGCTCTGTACGCTTCTTTTGATGAAGCGATGTCATAGTTGTCGATTCGATGACGACCAACTCTTGGAAACGTCAATTCTATCTTCAGATCTCAGATGGCAGAATCTTTAATTTTTGAATACAACGAGTCGAACAAAGAATCTGCGTTTTCGCATAGGCCCACAATTGTCTGCACCACAGTGTCAACGTTGTCGTATGCAAGCGCCAAGTCACAGTCAACAGCTTAAAGAACTTCAGAAAGCGGCAACGTAAAACCAAAGAGTTCTTTTGCTTCGAATAAACTGGTCATAAACTGTCCTTGCTCCATTCAGCTTGGTGACTGATGGGCTTTTGCGGAAGTCTCAGCATTCACGTTTCCTTCTTGAGGCTCTTCCAGTGCTTCTAAAATTGGCTTATAGAGCTCCAAAAGGCGGTTAACGACATCGTGCCTCTCCACCCACCATGTTTCACAAAGGGTGTTGAGCGTAGTTTTTCTAGATTCTGGTATGCATTGTCGAATTCTGTCTTTGAGTACCTGGGTAAGGGAGGAGGATGAGCCTAAAAAGTTGCAGATCAGAGATATTTATATAATAATATAATAATATTATATAATATATATTGAAAACCCGTCGTATACAATAAATGTACAATGACAGAGTATACAAAAATACGAAAAGAGGAAACAAAACGGTAATAATAACAACAAAAGCAACAACTTCTTAAATAGTATACAAAATAGTACGAAAAGTGGAAACTGAAAGATAGCATACTCAAAGATTACAACAGAAACAACAACTTCTTCGAAAATAGCAATAAAGACAACAACTTTTGAAAGGATAAAAAAAAAAAAAAAAAAAAAAAAAAGTGAAAATTAAACAAGCAAACTTGCCCACTCGTGCTTTAGAATTGCTGGTTTTGTTTTTTGCCGGCTAATAAGTGTCTGAACAGCTAGATTTGGGTCAGCTAGGTTATAGCGCCGAATCAGAAAACTATTTTTTGTCCAAAGTTGCAATTTTAGTAGGTACTTTGCAAAACGGTAAAATACAGAGTATATTTTAGACTTTTCACGGTTTGCCAATAAATTCCAGAAAGGGGTCACATATAATATATGTGGCAGAGCGGTAGTATTGTAAATAATTGCCAGTAGTGGATGCTTAAATCTCAGAGTGGATTTAACGATCAAAGCATAGGAGCTGGATATTCGCCGTTCAAGATGTGAGATCAGGAGGGAACGGGTATACTGTAATGAGGAACCTATTAGAAGCCCCAGATATACTATTTTATCAACTGGTTTTACTGAGCAGTCACCTAGTGTGATATTAGTAGGAGGGTCATTCTTCCAATTATAAAGCAAAACTTCCGAGTTTTGGGAGTTAAATCTCAGACTGACTTTCTTGTAGTTGGACTGCAGACATGAGAATATTTCTGAAAGGTGGTTAAGCATCAAGCTGAGATTCAGAGTGTCATCGGCATAGCACACTCGGGAGATGTCAATGGAACTGAGAATGCACGATGAAGGACAGCTGTCTTGAGGTTCAATAATCTAGTTATTGAAGAAATTGGGGGATAAAACTGCTCCCTGACGGGCACCTTTATGGACTGGTATCAAAGCTGACCGTGGGGCTGGCGGAAGGCCTTTATCGGGAGGGAGCTTGAGTCGCATGCGAAGGTGAGAATAAATATCACGGAAAGCCCGGATGATATTTGAGTTCACTCCTCTTTTAGCTGAGTTTAGCAACATACGTGCATGAATCAATGAATCAAACGCTCTCTGCAGGTCTAAGCCCCCAATCGCTAGACTTTCTCCTGATGCAAAACACGTTTTCATGACTAGAATGGAGCAAGCCGAACTGATCACCAGGTTGAGTGTATTTACTCCACAGTGAAAATAAACTGCTCGTGGATACTGCTATCTAATCCAAGCTTGAGTGCCTCTCAGGTGCCCACTCATAGCAGCTGCTCCGTCATATCCCTGTCCTACAAGCTTGCTCAAATCCAAACCATGGTTTTCAAGGTTTCTACTATTATGGTAGCCCGACCTGGTCCGGTTAAATCTGAAACTGGATCAAACCCAAGAAAAGCTTCGCGCAAAGCTCTGTTTGAAATATACCAAACACAAATGGACAGCTGCTCTGTGTTTCTTGTGTCAGATGTTTCATCCGCTAACACCGAATAGCATACGCTTTTGTTTACCCTTTTAACAACATCAGCTTGAATTATCTTTCCACCAACACCAATAAGCTCATTTTGCACAACTGGGGACAGATACATCCCATTTCACACATTTTTTTCAATATGCTTTTTCTGCTCATCATCACCACATCGCATTCTCATTCTCAAAAGAGCCCGGAAATTTCCATCGTTTCAAGCTGGTTCCTTTTCTTCGGGACGCAGAGGACCGTGGTCATTCGTACGACAAAGGGCTACCTGCTGTCGACCACAAATAACAATAGGTTCTACAACCGGTTTGAGTCTCGTGAAATTTTCTTTTGCTTGAGCTTTTCGAGCATCATCTAACTTGAAGAAAATTTTGTCTTGCTTGCCTTTCTCTACGGCTAAAAAGTCCTCCGCAAGTACATCACTTCCTATATGGAAATTCAATTTACTGTGACAAGCAAAAACTTGTATTGCGTCTTTCCACGCTGCAAGTGGTTTTAGGACCAGTGTTCCGAACCTTTGGTGATTTCCTTTACTGGAGCATTCAGCTTCAAAGATTACACAGTATTTTTCTTCGGGACGCAGAGGACCATGGTCATTCATACCAGGAAGGGCTACCTGCTGTCGACCATAAATAACAATAGTTTCTACAACCAGTTTGAGTCTCATGCGATTTTCTTTTGCTTGAGCTTTTCGAGCATCATCTAACTTGAAGAAAATTTTGTCTTGCTTGTCTTTCTCTACGGCTACAAAGTCCTCCGCAAGTACAGCACTTCCTATATGGAAATTTAATTTACTGTCACAAGCAAAAACTTGTATCGCGTCTTTCCACGCTGCAAATGGTTTTAGGGCCAGTGCTCCAAGCCTTTGGTGATTTCCTTTACTGGAGCATTCAGCTGCAAAGATTACACAGTATTTACAGAAATCACCCTTAAATTTGTTCGAGCACGCAAGACACGGAAAACAAGCCATCCAACTTCGCTGAAACCTTAAATTACGTTTGCTTGATGCTTGAAACGAGGAGCTCTCGTCTGGCAGCCAAGAAGATTCAAGTAACTGCAAATTCACAGTAACGTCTAAATCACAGGGCCTGTTGACAGATTGTACAATGTCGTTTTGTGGGATCTGAAGATGGTTGCTGCCTTGGAAAGTCTTCTGCATTGACGAGTCGTCATCCCTGGAGAAACCTTTTGAGGTTAGAACTGGAATAAGGCGTTTTCGAAGCTACACCTAAGAGTCCTAAGGCAACGATCCCCGGTTCACTAACAGTTTTTCAAGATAAAACACTCAGGCACTCAGTACAACTAATTTGAAATCTCTGAAACTAACATTTTTATCACGGCCCGTGATCACAGCACGATCGAAATAAATCGTTATCTGCTTGTCGCTTCCTCATTTTTTTAGTGTTAAATACAAACTGACCTGGGATTGGATTGCACCAGCTAAGAGAAGGCTGAGCTGAAGAAGAAGATTTGCTGCCTAATCCTAATAATTGGCTCTATTGTTCACTCAACGGCAACTAGTTGAAGCTAAGCCAGTAATTATAGTGACATTGTGATTTGGTAAGCTTAAAATATGTGAGTTTCATAAAAAGGTCAAAGTGTTGAAAAAAGCAATTTTCTGGGATATTTTGGAGGGGGATTTAAACCCCCTAGACCCCCTTGGATATGGCCTTGATATATATATATATATATTTATATATATATATATATATATATATATATATATATATATATATATATATATATATATATATATATATATATATATATATATATATATATATATATATATATATATATATATATATATATATATATATATATATATATATATATATATATATATATTGAGCACTTTCGTCTATTCAAATATAATATCTTAATACTAAACTGAACAGTCATCAGCTTTTAATCGGTTAACTGTTGATTTCCATGCACATCACCATTCCTGAACACAAACAAATCATCACTTTTATTATCACTGAACCTTATATTTTGAATATGCCACTCCCTCTCTTAGATATTCCTTGGTCGTATAGTTCATTACTTTAATTATTGTTACTAGATTTTAGCACGTTCTGTCTTATTATTTTCGCACTTGGATCTTATTTACATGACTTAGTTTCATAATTTTAGTTAATATTTGTTGACCAAATTTGTTTTGCTTTGTATATATTAGATTTTTATTTTTTTGTGTTTTTTTTTTTTTACTGTTTATTTTGTCTTTTTATGGCAAAAAAAACAGGTATTAAGTATTTTTGCTTTTAATATGCTCTGAAAGCCGCTTGACTACCAAAATCAATTCAATACATAAATACATACGACAATAAAGTAAAAATTGTTTTTCACGCTTAGTACATTTTGATTTTTACGTCTGGTAGCAATTAATCAATCAATCAACTGTAAACCAGTGAGGCGCGTGCCCTGGAAAAAAAAATATTGGAACGTAAATTATGTTGGTTATTTCCTTGCGATACGCGGGATTGAACCAGTGACCTTTCAATCAGAAAGTGCACCCTTAACCCCTGCGCTGCCACAAAGTGCACATTGTATTATTAAAACCATAATATTCTGCTTGTTCCTTTTTTAGCTCAATGGGTTTATCGACGTCTGGTGGATTGTCCATGATGGTGGTCTTTTAATGCTTTTACCTTTTCTGTTGAAGAAGCATCGATGCTGGAGTAAGTGTAAACTACGGTTCTTCACCGTTGCTCAACTAGAAGACAATTCTATTCAAATGAAGAAGGAATTGAAGGATCTACTTTATAAGCTTCGTATTGACGCTGAAGTCGAAGTTGTTGAAATGGTAAGCAATGGTAATCTAAGTGAATGGCGCCATGTACATAACAATACGCTTTTTCACTTAAAAACTTCTTTGATGCAATTCATCATATAAACTTCGGGAAATCTAAAAATATAATAAACATTTGAATTGACCTCTGTATCATTTTTGCAATTGGTGTTTAAAAAAGTCAAAATTAAAATTTATATTATAAATTTAGCATCTATTAAATAGGTATCAACACAAATACACCGACAAATATCGCTATATATTACAAACAGGATAGGATATTCAAAAGGAGACATTTTCAAGCATATTCCACTCATACCGTGTGTACGTTATATATGTGAATTCATTCAGCTCTCAAGCAGTGGGCATTAATAGAAGATTATGTGTTGGATTATATCACGACTGCATTGCGTGGGCTTGGTTTGAAATTATGGCTTGCCATCAATTTTTGCATTGTCCTATATTGAACTTTATTAGCCTATGTATGCTGGCGTGAAAACTGATAAATTTGCCAAGAGTAGTGTGGAGTTGTACCTAAAGAAACTATCTTGAGAGGGAAAAGTTATTATATGAAGTAAAAGACTGTAATGATAGATGCGTAAAGTTCCTTAATGATGAGGATTACATCATGGATATTGCAAATATATTTTATGAATACTCAAGTAGAAAGGCCCCTATTGCTCCAGGGAGGACCGTGTGCTGCCATATACAATTTAGTCTAACACTGACGGGACATAATTTATTCAAGGATTATCGATCCACGAACGGGTCAATGACCCCTTTTTTCAAGGTCGATTTATTTGTTTTTTTCAAGTGTATTGTCTTCGGAGGGAAGTTTGCACCTGCGAATTATTGGCGGAGAGATGTATTGATCCACGAAGGGGAGAGGATTTCCAAGAAATTGATTGCATAATCGAAGGGGGAGAATTTCCGAGAAATTGATTGCGTAATCGAAGGGGAACTAAATTTCCGAGAAATTGATTGCATAATCGAAGGGGAGAGGAATTCTGAGAAATTTATTACATAATCACTGGGGGAATGTATTGATCTGATAACGGGAAACCGGAAGTACGTGCCTCCTTCTAAGCCAATCAGAGGGCCGGAAATATTAGCGGGAGAGGATTGCAGAGAATATAAGGAAAGGATTTTTGCTATAGTTTTTATTAGTCTGTGAATTGAATTCAAAGGAGTGAGAACAGTTTGACTTTACTCATTTGGATGTACTTTTGGTGATGATGAGTGGAATGTTTACCCTATTAGAACTTGATCGCAGAGTTGGTAGCAATAATACAAGAAATCAAAAGAGGATCACGGCTATGTCTGAAATGGGATGAAGTATATGCAAGATATGTGATATCCTCGAGCAAATTTAAAAAGGAGGATTAATTATGCTTCGCCGCAAAAGTTGATATAGCGTATGTGAATAGACTTCAATTTGCTTTAAGTGCATTAGTGAAACATATCGAAGACAATAAAAAGTATTGCTAATTGTACATGCTTAGTATTACTGTTGTATTTATTCAATAAAATTGTTTCAAAATGGAAAAATTCCCTTTTCTTTTTGTTGTTAGAATGTTAGGCTAAAAATTCATGGTCGGTCTAGAGGCAGCAGTCAGAGTGATAGGATTGAAAAATTAATAAATTTGAGAAAGAGATAATTAGATCAAATCTGGTGTTTTTGGAAAAACATTTAATTTTGGATGATGATTTTCTCGATTTATCTCTTCAACGCAGGATATTCTCTCGGGGGACACTTGACAATATAATGAGGACTGATTCTCCCCCACTGGACTATTGTATGAAGCTTTGTTGATGTGACTCAAATGCTTATACTCAATTTATTGATATATTAATTGGAACAAAGCAGAATAATATCGTGGATACACTTTTGAAAACATTGCCATAGATTCAATTTAGATGGCTCCCCACCATTCGAAAGAGGTGACTTCACAGAGTTACTCCTCTCCCATTCCTCCACCCTGAATTTATCGAGCGAGGATGATCAGTTTCGTTTTAGCTGTGAGAGAGAGTTGACATCAGAAACCAAAAATGTTCTATACATGTCCACTATGCATGTACACTCTTAGCAGTTGGACTCAATGTGAGAATTGTACAATTATTGATGACTATAGTGAAAAGTGCAAATTTTTTAATCCTTGTAAATTACATAGAGGATATGCTGTGCAAATTAAGGGATGTAATTCGTGTCTTAAAGATATCTGCGACTCTCACCCTAGAGAAAATATATGTTCAAATTGCCACTATGATCAATGTGATCAGTGGGGGAATGCTTACCCTGGTATGATTGGAAAGAATCCCAACCGTGATTTTAGTTTATTTCTACGAGATCGGTATCGTCGTGGATTTCAATTATTATGGGAGGAAGAATCAGGTCTATGATTAAAATGTTGGGGTAAAAATAAAGTTTGGTTTATACTTCATCGTTTTTAAAACACTGCCAATTATGACTATAAAACTACTGATTTTTATTTGGCAGTTACTGAATGTGATTCACCATTTGAAAACACTGCATGTGATATTGCTTCAAATAGACAGATTGAAACTTGTAAATTTCATAATATGAATGCAAATAGTATAATTGACTATACAAAGAGATATGACAAGAGTGAAGTTACATTATAATTTAGAAAATGTGACCCTGACTTTGCAGTTAATCAAGATCAATATACAGTGAATCAGAATGATTTACCGGCATTAGTGGTTCACGACAGTTGCCTATACACCGATGAAGAAGTCTAAATTGAAGACTCGAAGACATTGTTGTATATGTACATTTTATTAATAAACACATTCACAAACATTTTTAAAGCACATTACTCTTAGGGCACTGAATTTTATATTATACAGGTCTGAGAGGATATTTTCCACTAGAAAGTCATTAAGGTGTGGATTGTCTACATAAATGTTGAGAAACTGCTTGTATGTATAGCCGCGACATCAGAACACAAAATATAGTAGTGCATGGAAGCCACAGCTTTTAGTCGTCATATCCTGCACTCTCCTCTGATTTTGAATAATAGTTTTCCCACTGCTCTCAATATAGTTGCTGATGTGGGTTGTGTAGAATGTATAGGGTGGACCAAGAGGATCAAAAAATTCAATCGTCTTCATTGTTTGAAAGATGCACAGCCAATGACCCGTCAGCACAGTCGACGGACTGCTATTAACAATAATTAAGGTATTGTTGGCACTTTGAATTTTTCCAAGAAAGAACGAGGGTAGACAATAGGATTTGTACTGGGACATGTAGGGATCCATATTAAATACATTGATTATTTAACTGGTGTTCATGGTGCCAAGTCTAGTAAAAACTACCTTCGGGAGTGATTTCCCAATAGGTTTCATATTGATTTAGTGAGATTAGTGCAATACTCTCAGCTAATGGGTCGGCAAATGTAAACTCTAGCACACTCCCCGTACGTACTTTACTCATATCCTGCGTACCAGACAAATCCAATACAAAGATACCATGTGTTTTAGCAAACTTTTCTTCGGTTATACCATTTTCAAATAACTGCGAATCATGACCTAGGGTTTGCAAGGTCATCTCATACAATGTTCTATAGGATTTATCAAAAGATAGATGGTAGAGTAGGATGCCATTTACTTTGCACACAAGAGATGAAAGCCCAAACATCTCGAATTTATGTGGACATCCAGTCCATGATCCTATTGCACTCGCGCTTTTTACAAATGCCAAGGCGAGTTTTGACGGAATTTCACCATTGATAAAAGATGAGTCGGTGAAGGTGCGTGACCCCATGGCAATATGACGTTGATTGGTGATTGTATGAGGAACAAGTAATTTATTATTATTTCCACTGACTCTCAGTTTTGCCCCTGCCAAAGCAACAGAACTCATGACTTGTTGTTTGCGTACATGTAGTATTGCCGAGGTGAGGGGGAGAGTCACATCAGGATTGGCAGCAAGTTCTTTTCTCAATATGAAATTGGATGGTGCAAGCGTCAATTTTATATCCACTTTAACATTGGGTGGTAGCCATTGGGGTATATTAAAGATTTCATGACATATTTTTCCAACTAGATGTAATTCACTAGTTGTAGTATTTTTAAGTGCATCTGTACTATCAGTATTAGTAATATATTCATATCCTTTGGAGGTGCCTCTCAATTCCTTGTATGACTTGGGTGTCATCAGCATGAATTGTATATAGCTTGTATAATTTGAGAGATTGTTGCTTGTGCTCACCAGCGTGCCATTGATGTAGACACTGATTTGAAGAAATAAATTATGTAATATACACTTTTCATAGGATAGTCCATCGGCAAGAATTGGCAATGTATTATCGGATTTCCGGACTTTCATTTGTAAATCTATAAATGTCGAAGACATGTCCATAAAGTAGTCTTCATTGGAATAAATTTGAAAGTGGACATTATCGGAGAGGGGTTGTTGAGGATAAAATTGTTCATAGTATCCATGCTTGACACTCACATCAACATTTTCAGCATTGAATAGATTCAATGAGGCGGTGATTGGAGGTTGAGAATCCTTATGTCGTAGGTAGTACTTCTTAGGAAAATAAATCTAGTTTCGATCTAACAATTCTCTTCCTGGGGCTTCTTCTCCTTCTACTACTGTTTAAAGTACGTGTTAGCTTTTTCCTTCTTCTCTTTGACAGGGGTGATGTCTTTCGTTTCTGATCTGAGTAGAGACTGATGAGTGATGCATTGTTTCTCGACCTTTTTAAACCTTTTCCATTTTGTTTTAATCTCTCGCCAAGGGTTCACGCACTGAACCTAAGATTTTCCGTAATACTTTTTTTTAAATCCTTGCCAGAGCCCCAATCGTATAGTATTGAAGCTGCAAAATTAGTTACAGCCGGTATAAGATATTTTTTAGCCAGAGGCAGAAAAGAACAAAAGAACTTAGTAAAACAACTGCCAAGAACATAGTCAGACATTTTCGTACCTCCTTTGTAATAGTCCATTCCATTGCCCTATTGTCTTGGGTCAAGAGTATTAACATAGCAGTCAATATCAGGACAAATGAATACCACTTTTCTATCATTAGACATCTTGTTGTTGTTGAACGATGGGACAAGAATGGCAAATAATCATAGACAAACCTTTTGAAATTGCTAGGGGATCACCTAATTCAGTTCTTAGTGTTAACTGAAAGAGTTCCAAATAGGAAGTGTTTACGAGAATATACTGAAGATGCTTTATATTGTATTGGTGAATATGTTCTTGATTGGTTTTTCGTTCAAGAACTCGTAGGAGGGGAACATTTGAATTACCATCCCGGGATGTTTCCACAAATGAAGCGTAGAGAAATATACATGTGTCCGAGGAAAAGGCAGGCGGGTAGTCTGCAAAAATGAAATTAGTGTTTCCGGCACTTTTACCGTTGATTATGTTGAGCTTAAAGCCAAGAACGTCCTTTAGATTATCATTGAGAATAACCTTTTCATTGGCAATAGGTGAACTAATGTAGATCTTGCCCTCCTTCTTTTAATAGTTGAAATGAAAAGTTCTTTTTTTACGAGCGGAAATTCTTTTATTAATAGAACGGCATAAATCATTCATACAGGTGAGTTCCTCGTAGGATAATTCAATATATGGATAATCCATCCAATTGATCTTTTGAATTTGTTCTTGATCACCTGAGGGTGGTGGCGGCCAATCATAGGGTCTAATTTTTATTTCATATTTATGATCTTTTTTCAGGATGTCGTAGGTATTTCTGAGAATACAGTCGACAAGAGCCACTTCATACTTTCCATTGTCGTCGAATTTGATGGTGGGAGAGAGTTTCGTCCAAAAATCCCTTGTTTTATACAGATCATTGCAAAGAGGATCAGAAATATTGGACATGAAAGACACATAGAAATCAGTTGGCATTGTTAATAACTTCAGCACTCACCCAAAAATCAAAATCAGAGTTGTATCCTAGCCAGTGAACAAGCAACTGTCTCTGGCCCCTACGAGTACGACTCTTTAATATCTTTTCAATTTGATAAATTTCAGAATTGAGCTAACTTTTTTCAGTTCATATTCATAAAAACCGCCGAGAATCTCATCATCTTTAGTGTCTCGCAGTCGATATGTCGTGGGCTCGGTGTCCAGGATTTTTGACACTTTAAAAAGTTCACTGCTCCATCAATAATTCCCCTTTTCAAAAATATTGGGGGTTCTATTAATTAGAACAGTATCACCAACATTGAATTTTCTTCTTCTTCGCATTTTTTCTTTATCACCATTGGAATATTGCTTTAGAAAAGCATCAAATTTATTTTCACTACAATGAACTTCCCGAGGGCTTGAGTTGACAAGAGATTGATGGGGTCGATGGTTGTATATCCGCATGATTTTATCTAAATCATGAATAAAAGCAGATGTATTTTTCAGTGTACAATATCTTGAAATTAATAGACGAATCGTTCTTATCAATCGTTCAGCCAATGCAGCCTTTATCGGGCTGTGACTATGATAAAGTATTGTATTATATTTCAATAGAACCTTTTGCACATGGGGATTAAAAAATTCGCTACCACGATCCGATTGAATTTTTCTATAGCAATCCTGTTCAAGAATACTCTCAAAAGCCTGAGCAACTTCAACACCTCTCTTTGATTGCAATGGGATGGCATAGCCATAGTGACTAAAGACACTGATTGCCACCAGAATATATTTGTAGGGTGCATTGTGACGCCGTTGAATCGCGTCTAAAGTTAAAAGATCCGTTTGCATTATATGCAGAGGGAAAAAGGTCTTAGTTTTTCGATATTGTTTGCCACGAAGCCTGCGATTTCGATGCAGTGTGTAACTCGGTTCATTCTGTAGATACTCTTTTGCTTTTTTTAATGTGCTGCCACCGTCTATGTCAGAAGCAACTTTAGAAATGGTTTTGGGTGAACTTAAACTTCCCGCTTCACCAATATTTTCATAGACATGTTTCAGAACTTCAACCATTTTGAACACAAACACGTAGTGTAATGTCCACTCCCCTTTTGCACACTGGAGGGTGAATCAATCCGTCTTTGCTTTTGACTAGCGGTCACAGGTGTTATAAAATCATTGCTGCTGCTACTGCTAGTATTTTCCAATATTGAATCTTCTTCTTTTTTAAATGGTGTTGGTGTTGACGTTGTTGGAGGACTATATTCTCTTAGTTTCTTTAGAATTTGCTTATTACCAATAAGACTTTTGGGGAAGTTTGATGCATTTAGAAAAGTGTATAGATTATTGACAAATGATAAGTGTCCTTTACTATTATGAACCATATCGAAAATTAAATAAACTAAAAAATAACCTTTCCTCTAAATTATAATTCACTTCCCTGTGTTGTCGACTTGAACTTGATGATCACCAGCAGTTTACAACAGGAGATACGATAATGCTGTTTCGCTCTGTTCGCAATAGGTCACTGGCAATAAGTTTCCAATTGTTGTCACTATGGAATTCAATTCCTTCTCCTTTGATTGCACTGCTGCAGAATCTTGAGGAGATGTTTCCCGTTTAGAGGGATCTGTGTATGTCTATGTCTATGATTATGTGACAGCAGGTCTCTCACGGTTAGGTCTATGTTTGTCCACGCGTCGCAATGCATCTTGAAGTAAAAGCAGTTTTTTGTCATCGGCAATATTCTCATCATTAATGAATTTGCTTAGATTGTCTTCAAAATGTTCGACAGGCGAGAGGACAAGTTCAACTGGTGTCAATTTATAGGGTTTAGCCATTCTCTAGAGAAAACTGTTCACGAGTCCTGCAATTATTGGCAGTAAAAGTGTAAAAAAGCTACCGCCCGCTTGAAGGAGACATTTTCTTTTAAAAAATTTCCCCTTGTTTTTGCAAGCCAAGGTACGTACAATGGAACAATTTTGCTTTGTCTGTTGTCTAACACCTTCTGGCAAGTGTACATTGCCCTAAGTTAAATTTAAACAAAGTTCAGATATTAGATTAATGAAATCATTGTCAACACCATGTTTGAGTATGGCCTTCCTGAGTGGAGGTTTTGAAGTGCCTAAAACGGAAAATAAATGCCGTTGATCGAGTAGTTTCTTCAGTGTCATAATGGCAACTAATAGCCTTTTTTACTGTTCACCGGAAGATATACGGTAATTTCATTGTCGAAAATGTCGGTGACTACACGTAGATCCTCGGGTGTGCTCTGATTAAGATCTAGCAAAATGTACCCGTAGGGCTCATTTGTCACCTGAGTGTACGCTGACAGCAGACAGCAGAAATTTGGGGGCACCTGGATATATTTGCTTATTGAGAGTTATTAGTGAGCTAGAATCACGAACAACTCGATAGATAATATAGATGGTGCAATTCAAAGCAAGGGTTCTCATACATTTGCTCTGATGAAACAGATTGTGTAGAACTAGGGTTATGGAAATCTGTTCATGATGAGAGCGAACGGTGAACAGCTGTACCATTTCCTGTGAGAACTGTTCAATGGATTCAGCCAAATCATCAATAATCATCCATGAGTTTGGTTCAATACTATTGAAAACATAAAGTCGCCGTATGAATTGTATTGGTATGGGTGTGGCAATAGCTTTTATTTGATCATAGGACTCCTGCCAAATACTATAGCAATAATAAATTTTCTTTAGTTTTTCCATAAACATTTTATCAAAATTTTGAATTATTTTAGCTAAAAGTGTTGTTTTCCCCGACATTGATGGACCACACAGAAACGATCTGAATGGTGTTTTAAATTGATACATGCTGCTGCTGCTTTTGACAACAGTCAGACTACAGCTAACCGTAAACCATACTTATTCAATGAATAAGTAGTAGTAATAATTTCACCATAGATCTATCTAGTACGTTAAAAAGAACAACAAAAACAATATTTCATTCATTTATTCAAAATGAAAACTCAATTTTGTTCAACATGAAGAACATAAAAAACACTTGTTCAACAAGAACAAAAACTCTATTTGTTCAAACATTTTTGACATAAAAAAAAACTTTTGTCCATCAACAATAACACTTTTTTTACAACATGTCCATCAACAATAACACTATTTATACAACACTAACACTTATTGTAATAAAAAAACAATTTTTGTTCAGCAGGAACACACACAAATTTTTGTACAATAGCACACATTTTGTACAACAACACTTGAAAAAAAACACTTGGAACATGAACTTTAAAAAACAGCTCAGTTGAACATTATGAATTTAAAAGGACCCCTCCACCCTCCCGGGAGCCGCGGGGCCGAAGGCCGGCCGTGGGTGGGACCCCCCCCCCCCCCGGGGGCCATGGGGCCGAAAGCCGGCCGTGGGTGGGAACCACCCAACCCCACCACCCGGGGGAAAAACTGTACACAATAGTAGTCGTCACTGCTGCTACAGGTTAGGTTATGTTAGGTTGGGTTAGGTTTGAGTTAGGTTGGGTTAGAGTCAAACTCAGGTTAATTTATCAAGACCAAGTTGATTGCGGTAGTCTATGCATTCAGCCAGGTCTGAAATATGGTAGTGGCCAAGTGGCAGCACACTTCCACCATTCTCGAGCACAAAGATTTTGTCAGATATACATGACATTGCATTCTTTTCCACTCTTACAGTATAATTTTTATACTGTAGAGAGCGAATTGCAAGCACTTGTGCTCTCGGCACTAGACTACTTTCTACACAGTCTCTGTAGACACTCATGTTGAAATTGCTCGTTAGAAAATGTATAGGCACCCCTTTACACGCCTGATTTACATCCCGATTATGAGTTTCCACGCAATAATGTGTAGGACCCGGGAACACCCCCCCGGATATCAAATCACTCCCCGTCTCTGATTTTAACATTATTAGTTGGCTTGAGGTTTCACGAACTCGGGGTAGAGGGACAGATTCCAGTTGGTGAAATCAATCCGCGAGCTGATGTGTTCCCCATTTTCTAAATCTCTCAATAAATCCTCGTTTTTTACTTTTAACAGCAGAGAATCTGTATCCCCATAGTAAACTTGAACCTCCCACTCCCTGGGCCATTGGACCTTGCACACTTTGTAAAAAAAACGACAACATGAGCTTTTTGAAAATTTCAAGTACTGAACTACCTCCTGCTATATTCTTGTTCTGTACCACATTTCTCTTTTTCCTGTGTAGAAGTTGGCTTGAAGCCTCTATGCTCGTGAATGTTGTAAAATTGGGATCAGCAATAATTCTTGCACACACTTGAGGGTCAGTCACGACGTCGCAGCGAGATCTGTTCCGTACGCTTTCACACATTTTGCCAGATGCTGAATTTAGAATGAGTTTGTACATTTCCTTCTCAACTTTGGTATTTGCCCGAGAGCGTTTATCAACAAACGTGTCGATAAACGTCTTTAAGTAGGGTTTCTGACTGAATTGCAGGACCCTATGTATTTTGGTGATCTTGAAACCATTGTTCACCATCCAGTGCAAAAGCACATGATGAACAACGGTATTCTCCTTAGGGTCTAGATCTGCAATCAGTTTTTGCTTAGAGAGGGTCCAGTGCATTCCCATATCCTCAAACAATGATCGATTGTAGGGGCTCAGTGAGTCCCTGGTCACTGGTTGACTGATGCAGGGAAAAACAAAATATCCGACTGAATCATGTAGCGCCAATGGAATGTGACTTTCAATTTGAAGGAACCTTCCTAGTGGCCCATTGTCCTCGACGGTGTTAATGTCGGGGAACTCACAAGGATTCTCAAGCCATTCATAGTTCCCACACGGCAAAGAGTAGTGAGACATTGCCGAGGGGTACAATGAGTTCATGTCCAAGAACACTGCATTTGACTTTGCACCGGTGCTTTTTTGTCCGCTTGGAAGGGTTGTCAAAACGCGATCCCCATGAAGAACATACCCGCCTCTCATTGTTTATTCTACAAAAAGGTGTTGATACATATCAGTTATTAATCCTATTTCTTCCCAACTAATTTTTTAAATCAAATCCATAACAAATTGAGGTGTAGAAAATTAAAATCCTAGATCTAGCCCGAACTCTGAGAAAATTTGGGCTGTGCTTATGCAAAATTTTTCTAACAGAGTTAAAACGTCACTGGTCAAGTTCATTTTATAATAATCCCACCCATTTTTACAATTCCCCTTAGACCACGTCTTCTTGGAAAATTCATATTCCTCGGTTGTGCATTCACTGTTGGTGAGTGAATTAAAGAAAGCTTCAATTGGAGGTAGTTTCACCTCGCTTAAGCGAGCGCCAGAACAGTAATAGTCGTATGCATATACACCTTTACAGGTCAACAGGTCATACATTTCACTGTCTGGAAAGTGCTGTTTAAGCAAAGGAAAACTGTCAAAATTGTCGCTTTTCTGCACTTGAATCAATTGACTCAATGCCTTGGGAAAAAAATAAAAGAATCTAAAAACCAGATTTTATTCCAGCATGTATGCCCATTATTTACTACCTGCCATTTCAGCTCGAGAAGCACCAACTTCTCGGCCGATTTTGAAATGATTTTATAGGTAAATGGATTATTTTCATATGTACTCTTTAATCCTACTCCCTCCATGGGCATACATGACATAGTCTGTAAAATAAATTTTAAATCATAATTTGAAGGATGAATAAAAAAAGGAATAAAAAACTGCTGGCTAACGTTTATGTTACACGATTGATGCGCTACCCCTCTAAAATTACTACCTTCAGAGGATATTTCCTGCCGCAAGTGATTGTGGTCTCTACCTTTCCCCTTCCCTCCTTTTTTCCCTCTAGTCCCTTTCCCCTTATCCCCCTCTTCAAACTCCCCCTTACAAACCCAACATATTTTTTGATTTTTAATCGCCAGACGATCCTCTGCAGACAGCACCATTGGGTAATGCGTATTTGTCAAACGAGAAATAGCTCCATTACCGGTGCCAATTAATTTAGTCATTGTCTTGACCATGCACTCTCCCTCATCCAACGTTTCAACTATTTCTAACAACCGGATAGTGTTAGAACTGACTCTTTGCGCGTGGACGTAGGAAACTGCAATAGCTTTATGTTCTTTGATTCGATTTGGAAATCGAAGATCTTTCACTTCCATTAGCTTCGCTTCACAATCCAATGAGATTTTATTGCTTTGGAGGAGGGTATTTTGAAAATTTTTAAAGCGTAAAATGGCCCTATCCACTAAAACTGTTTCCACTGACTGGTAGCCATACCATCTACAATGCTTCATATGATTTTGTAACTTTAATTCTGTCCAAAATCGAGACAGGCATGTTGGACAGTAGAAACGTGCCCCCCGCCCCTTTTTACCCTCCCCTCTACTGATGTCTGTAATTGGTTTGAAATGGCCAATTGATTTGGGGTCACTAGGTGGTGTGTACAACAGCCATACCCAGTGTTTCACCAAGTCAATTGACGGACCTCTTACTGGGAACACCACCCTCTTCTTCTTAGAACGAACCCCATCTTCATATTATGTTTCATACTGAACCACAGTAACGCCGATATTTAAATGGGCATTGGACCTTTCAAAAATATCCATAGACCTGAGCGTTACTGGGTATTTTCCCTCTAAACAAGAAAAGTCTACAATGGGAAAATCGGACCCCTCCTTCCCATGTACAGCCCAGTGATCTAAATTTGTCTTTTTACCGCCATCTTTCAAAGGTTGGAAAGCTGAAATGAGGAAAGCGTACTTGAAACATTTTTGACCTGTTTCAAAACAGATTCGCTGGACACCTTTACATCCTTCTAAATCGTGATTATATTTTAAAACTATTGACCCCTCAGAACCCCCACCCCCTCTTAAAATATAATCTTTCTTAAATATACAGATATTAACGCTTAAATTTTCAACATAAAGAACTACAGACCCACTCTCATTTTCGTTATAATTCTTGAAATGCGTAATAATATGGCCTATCCACTCTGAAATAACACCCTCAAAATTCTCTAAATTTGGATAGACCACTCGCATCTCAGTATGTACATAATGATGATAAACCTCACTCTTCCCCTCATTTAAATAAAACATCTTTAGAACAATAGAAACCTTAATTGAATCCCTAACTCCTTCCCACAACTGTATTTGGTTTTCTAGCATTGCACGAATTCTATCTACATATTCATGAACAATTTTTACAGGGTCAAACACAAAATTACCACCCAAAAGAGAATTAAAAGGGTCTCCAAAAGTTGCAGTGTAGACAACTATTGTATTTAAAATTGAGTTTGAGAGTTGAAACTCAGGGAATGAAGTAAATTGGATATTCCCCCTCCTCCTCTTCCCCCTCTTTTATATTATCAACACCCCTTCCCCCACATTGTTCAATAATAGGGCTATGGGAAGCCACTTCAGTTGTTTGAAGTGGAAGTATGTAATCAGTGGGGGAAGGCTCCCTGTTAATTCATTGTAAAAATCCTCTAAAGGCTGTAAGGTGTTTGGACTCAAGTCTCCCTGCCCAACTGTGCTATTATCAACATTAAAATAATCAGTTAAAAAATCATTAGTATTAAACGGTATTTCAAGTGAATTACCATTGATATGTGAATTGTTGCAGAGCTCCACAGGCGTGTCTTCTTCTCCAACTGATGAGCAGGGGGGAGATTGCGAATAAGGAACCAGAACAACCTATAAATGAAAAATAGCTTATTTTCAAAATGTCTAAATCACCCCTATATTTAAAAATTGGATTATTATTTAAAAACGTGCTTAGCAGTACCATTTAATTCCCTACTCTATATGTATAATGAAAGTTCCAACTTAATACAATCTAAAAGAGGACACAGAAGGTTTTGATTCTGTTAAAAGAACTCCTCAAATGTTTTTAAATAAAAGCAGTTTATAACGCAATGATTTTGCTACGAGGAAATTATGATCGGAATATAGTGCCTTTTTTTGGCTTCACTATGAGAATTTAACAGACTGAATGTATACAATAATTGACCTGATTTAAAAGGGGGAACATTGTCTTTTAATATCTATGACACGGTTTTACTGTGATGAAATGAAAGGTTTACTTCTAGGCCCCTTAAAACTATAATATTCCAGCGAAAAATAGCATTTTGAGTTTCAAATGGTGAGATAACAGTAAACTGGAAATTAACTAAAAATATTATTATGAGGTTGAAAAATAGCGAAGATGCCTACAGTGGGCAGAGAAAATAGTATAAATTAAAGAAAGAGCGGTTTCTTTGACAGGTAAACAAAATTACATTATATTTAGATATCTCTGTGGGGAGGGGGCAGAAAAATTTAAAACAAGGGGTGTGGGATTATAGCGAAAATAGCATTTTCATATCTCTGACACACTTTTACTTAGATATTAGCTAAAAATATTATTATAAGGTTGAAAAGATAGCGAAGATGTCCACAGTAGGCAGAGACAATAAGATGATAGAAAAAAGAGCGGTTTCTTTGACAGGTAAAAAAAATACATTATATTTAGTTATCTTTGAGGGAGGGGGGAGCAGAAAAATATAAAACAAGGGGTGTGAAGGGGGATTATAGCGAAAATAACATTTTAATATCTCTGACACACTTTTACAGTGATGAAAAATGGGCTGGTCTAGATATTTCTATAACCAGGTAGAAATTCTTACATTTTTATATTCCGACTGGACTTGTGTGCCTGAAGGCCCTGATATAGCATGCTGGAGGGCAACCTCTTGACCTTGTGTAGGTGGGGCAGATCTTGAAGGCCCAGGCAAAGCAGGATGGAGCGTGGACGGGCCGGCAACGTTATGTTCTTGCGCAGATTGGGCTGCAGCTTGTGCAGTAGGCCCAATGACGGTACGGACTTGTGCAGTCGAGCCAGCGAAGTCACGGGCTTGCACAAATGCAGCGATGGCGATATCACTGGTAGGTTGCATTGATTCCTGATTGGATTGGACTTGGGCAGGCATCACTTGTCTGGAGGGACTCGGCCAGCGACCATACTGCACAACTGTGGCATTCGTAGGGGTTTTATTATTACCCCTTGCTCTCTTTTTAGGTGGAGGTGCACATTCATCATAATTGTCCTTAAAAAAAGAAAAAATTTAGTATTGAAATAATTTTCCCCTTTTTTACAGAAGGTAAATTAGTACCCCCCCCCCCCAACCCCTTAAATATAATTTTGTGTAGAAAACATTTATCGCAAAGAAGCCCCCTCCCCCCATTTTCAGTAAAGCAAAAAGTAAAAATTTGTGAGAAATATACTTGGTTCAGAAATCAAATGCTATTCAATTTACACATAATAAAGCTATGTATTCTTTTTCATAGAAATCCCGGCCCCTTACTTTTCATGCGAATAAACAATTTGTTTTCGCTTTACAATGAAGATGTTAGAAGCGAGGTATTGCAATCCTAAACCCCCCCCCCCCCCATATAAACACTGAGTACTCAAAATCGAAAATAAATTTTACTTGAAACTGACATACATCCCCCTCTTAACAATCCCCCCCCCTCTTTTTACAGAAGAAAGTCCCTCTCCCTTTTCAGTAAAGCAAAAGTCAAATTTGCGATGAAGAAGCTATGATGTTAATTTGATCAAAAGTATCCTTTTTTTATTTGAAACCTTTTGACTAAGCCGTTAACATAAGGATTGAGAGGCCGGATGTACTTTAAAAGGGTGACAGTAATTATCACCTGTTTAAATCTTTGGGGGAATGTTTAAGTCAAGTTAACGGCGGCTTAAATGGAAACGGTATATTAATAGCTAAGGGTTGACAGAAGTTGACTTTCACTTTTAGATAGGCTTACAGAAAGAATAGATTTATCAAAAACATAGTTATTTCTAATGGAAGAATCAAAGTCATAAAATGAGAGGGGTGTGGAGGGGGGAGGTTAGGTTTACGTGGTAAAAAAGAGCATATTTTAAGCTTTCTATCGAGTATAAACAATATATAGTGAAGTTTGTATTGTGGGGGGGGGGGGGTTACCTGAATTTGAATATATTTTGGGGACTATGTAAAATGATTTTATTTGAAAATAAAGTATGAAAATTTACTAAACAGAACTCGTATTGTTAATCGGTGTAACAAAAGTATCGAAATCAATAATATTCAATGTTTTATCCATAGTGTCACAGAACTTTCTGAATGTTTAATCACGACGCATGTCCGTTATATACGAAATCTTACGAAATATATACGAAACTTTTGAATGTAAAAACGGCACAAGCCACTCCAATTTCCAATTGAATGAGCGCTTTTCGAAGTTTCTACGACAACTTCCTCGATGCGAAGTGCCCTGCTCTAAAGGAGAAAATTAATAAATAAAACATTGTGCCAACATCGTTCTTATATGCCCCCAGGGCATAACTTAAAACCCTTGCCCTGAGGGTTGTGGGGAAGTGTCCTCCTCTTTGCTTAGTCCCTGTTTCTTGTCTCGTTCTCGAGTGTCCCCGTTCTTTACTTAGGCTCAGACGCAATCGCGCTACCTATGATTTTAACAACTTTCTATATAAACCTTATATGCCCCCAGGGAAAAACTTAAAACCCTTGCACTGAGGGCTCTGAGGGGGTTATCAGCCTAAAAGATATAATTTCCAAAACTTTCAACTGCTTTGGACAAAATGGACATCTCAGAATTTTGATTGGATGTGTTTTGGAAAATGGTGGAAGTGAGAGGGGCGTTAGTCGCTATCCAATCACTTTCAACTATTAAAAAAGGCAATAGCCCTTTCAATTTCCAATTGAATGAGCCCCTTTGAAGTTTCTACGACAACACTTTCAATAAAAACTTTACATGCCCCAGGGCATAACTTACAACCCTTGCACTGAGGGCTCTGAGGGGGTTATCATTCTAAAAGACAAAATTTCCAGAAATTTCAACTACGTTGAACAAAATGGATATTTCAAAATTTTAATTCGATGTCTTTGGGAAAATGGTTGGCATGAGATGGGCGTTAGTCGCTATTCAATCACTTTCAACTATTAAAAAAGGCACAAACCCTTTCAATTTCCAATTGAATGAGTCCTTTTGAATTTTCAACGACAACGCTTTCAATAAAAACTCTATATGATCCCTGGGCATAACTTACAACCCTTGCCCTGAGGACTGAGGGGGGAGGTGTTTTCATCCTTAAAGACCTAATTTTTAAAACTTTCCACTACGTTGAATAAAATGGTTATCTAAAAATTTGTATTAAATGTGTTTGGGGGAATGATTGGTGTGTGGGGGGGCTATTTGCCCTCGAATCACTATTGACTATTAAAAATGGCACTAGCCCTTTGAATTACCAATCAAATGAGCCCCTTTTGAAGTTTCTACGACAACGCCTTCTGTAAAAACCTTATATGCCCCCAGGGCATAACTTAAAACCCTTGCCCTGAGGGTTGTAAGGGAGTGTCCTCCTCAAAAAAATATTTTCTATCTGGAAATCAACTACGCTGAACAAAATGGTTATCTCAAAATTTTTACTAGATGCTTTTGGGGGAATGATGGGCGTCGGGGGGGGGCGGGCTAGTTGCCCTCCAATCACTTTTTACTATTAAAAAGGGCACTAGCCCTTTGAATTACCAATCGAATGAGCCTTTTTTGAATTTTTCTACAACAACGCCTTCAATAAAAACCTTATACTCCCCCAGGGCATATCTTAAAACCCTTGCCCTGAAAGCTCTGGGGGAGTCTCCTCCTCAAAAATATTTTTTTTATTTGGAAATCAACTACGCTGAACAAAATGGCTATCTCAAAATTTTGATTGGATGTGTTTAGGGAAATGATGGGCGTGGGGGGTGGGCTAGTTGCCCTCCAATTGCTTTCGACTATTAAAAAGGGCAATAGCCCTTTCAATTGCCGATTGAATGAGTCCTTTTGAAGTTTCTACGACAACGCTTTCAATAAAAACTCTATATGCCCCAAGGGCATAACTTACAACCCTTGCCCTGAGGACTAAGGGGGTAGGGGTTGTCATCCATAAAGACCTAATCTCCAAAACTTTCAACTACGTTGAATAAAATGGCTATCTACAAATTTTGATTGGATGTGTTTTGGGGAATGATGGGCATGGGGGGAGGGGGTCTAGTTGCCCTCCAATCACTTTCGACTATTAAAAAGGCACTAGCCCTTTGAATTTCCAAACCAATGAGCCCCTTTTGAAGTTTCTACGACAACGCCTTCTATTAAAACCTTATATGCCCCCAGGGCATAACTTAAAACCATTGCCCTGAGGGTTGTAAGGGAGTGTCCTCCTCAAAAATATATTTTCTATCTGGAAATCAACTACGCTGAACAAAATGGTTATCTGAAAATTTTTACTGGATGTTTTTGGGGGAATTATGGGTGTCGGGGGGGGGGGGGCTAGTTGCCCTCCGATCACTTTCGACTATTAAACAGGGCACTAACCCTTTGAATTACCAATCGAATGAGCCTTTTTTGAATTTTCTACAACAACGCCTTCTATAAAAACCTTATATGCCCCCAGGGTAAAACTTAAAACCCTTGCCCTGAAGACTCTGGGGGAGAGTCCTCCTCAAAAATATATTTCCTATGTGGAAATCAACTACGCTGAACAAAATGGCAATACTGTGATGAAGGTTTACTTCTAGGCCCGTTAACTCTATGATATTCTAGCGAAAAATATTATTTTGTGTTTTCAATGGTAAGATAACAGTAAACTAGAAATAAACGAAAAATATTATTATAAGGTTGAAAAAATGCCAAGATGCCTACAGTGGCCAGAGAAAATAGGAAAGATTAAAAAAAAGAGCGGTTTTTTGACAGGTAAAAAAAATTACATTATATTTAGATATCTGTGTGGGGAGGGAGCAGAGTAATTTAAAACAAGGGGTGTGGGATTATAGCGAAAATAGCATTTTAATATCTCTGACACACTTTTACTTAGATATAAGCTAAAAATATTATTATGAGTTTGAAAGATAGCGAAGATGTCTAAAGTAGGCAGAGAAAATAAGGTGATATAAAAAAGAGCGGTTTCTTTGACAGGTAAAAAAATTACATTATATTTAGATATCTTTGAGGGAGTGGGAGCAGAAAAATATAAAACAAGGGATGTGAAGGGGGATTATAGCGAAAAAAACATTTTAATATCTCTGACACACTTTTACAGTGATGAAAAATGGGTTGGTCTAGATATTTCTATAACCAGGTAGAAATTCTTACATTTTGATATTCCGACTGGACTTGTGTGCCCGAAGGCCCTAATATAGCATGCTGGAGGGCAACCTCCTGACCTTGTGTAGGTGGGGCAGCTCTTGAAGGCCCAGGCAACGCATGATGGAGGGCGGACGGGCCGGCGACGTTATGTTCTTGCGCAGATTGGGCTGCGGCTTGTGCAGTAGGGCCAATGACGGTACGGACTTGTACAGTCAAGCCAGCGAAGTCACGGACTTGCACATATGCAGCGACGGCGATGTCACTGGTAGGTTGCATTGATTCCTGATTGGATTGGCCTTGGGCAGGCATCACTTGTCTGGAGGGCATCGGCCAGCGACCATACTGCACAACTGTGACCTTCGCAGGGGTTTTATTATTACCCCTTGCTCTCTTTTGAGGTGGAGGTGCACATTCATCATAATTGTCCTTAACAAAAGAAAAAATTTAGCATTGAAATAATTTTCCCCTTTTTTACAAAAGGTAAATTAGTATCCCCCAACCCCCTAAACATAATTTTGTCTAGAAAGCATTTATCGTAAAGATGCCCCCCCCCATTTTCAGTAAAACAAAAAGTAAAAATTTTTGAGAAATATACTTGGCTCAGAAATCAAATGCTATTCAATTGACACATAATAAAGCAATGTATTCTTTTTCATAGAAATCCCGGCCTCTTACTTTTCACGCGAAGAAACACTTTGTTTTCGCTTTACAATGAAGATGTTAGAAGCGAGGTATTGCAATCCTACCCCCCCCATATAAACACTCAGTACTCAAAATGAAAATTACATGAAACTGACATACATCCCACTTTTAACAATCCCCCCCTCTTTTTACAGAAGAAAGTCCCTCTCCCTTTTCAGTAAAGCAAAAGTCAAATTTGCGATGAAGAAGCTATGATGTTAATTTGATCAAAAGTATCCTTTTTTTCTGTGAAACTTTTTGACTAAGCCGTTAACATAAGGATTGAGAGGCCGGATGTACTTTAAAAGGGTGACTTTCGACCATTAAAAAAGGCACTAGCCCTTTGAATTTCCAACCCAATGAGCCCCTTTTGAAGTTTCTACGTCAACGCCTTCTATAAAAATCTCATATGCCCCCAGGGCATAACTTAAAACCCTTGCCCTGAGGGTTGTAAGGGAGTGTCCTCCTCAAAAATATATTTTCTATTTGGAAATCAACTACGCTGAACAAAATGGTTATCTCAAAATTTTGATTGGATGTGTTTGGGGAAATGCGGGGCGGGGGGGGAGGGCTAGTTGCCCTCCAATCACTTTAGACTATTAAAAAGGGCAGTAGTCCTTTGAATTTCCAATTGATTGAGCTTTTTTTGAAGTTTCTATCACAAAGTCTTCTATAAAAACCTTATATGACCCCAAAGAATAACTTAAAACCCTTGTCCTGAGTGTTGTGGGGAAGTGTCCTCCTCAAAAACATATTTTCTATCTGAAAATCGACTACACTGAACAAATAGGCTTTCTCAAATTATTAATTAGATGTGTGGGAGGCAATGTTGGGCGTGGAGGGAGGGGGGGCTAGCTGTCCTCTTATCACTTTCGACTATTAAAAAGGGCACTAGACCTTCGAATTTCCAATCGAATGAGCCTGTTTTGAAGTTTTTACGACAACACTTTCTATAAAAACCTTTAATGGCCCCAGGGCATAACTTAAAACCCTTCTCCTGAGGGTTGTTGGGGAGTGTCCTCCTCAAAAATATATTTTCTATCTGGAAATCAACTACGCTGAACAAAATTGCTATATCCAATTTATAATTCGATGTGCTTGGGGAACTGATGGGCGTGGAGGGAGGGGGGGCTAGTTGCCCTCCAATCACTTTCGACTATTAAAAAGGGTACTAGCCCTTCGAATTTCCAATCGAATGAGCCTGTTTTGAAGTTTTTACGACAACGCTTTCTATAAAAACCTTTAATGCCCCCAGGTCATAACTTAAAACTCTTGCCCTGAGGGTTTTGGGGGAGTGTCCTCCGCAAAACATATTTTCTATTTGGAAATCAACTATGCTGAACAAAAAGGCTATCTCAAAATTTTGATTGGATGGGTTTGGGGGAATGATGGGCGTGGAGGGGGGGCTAGTTGCCCTCCAAAGACTTTCGACTATTAAAAAGGGCACTATCCACTCCAATTTCCAATCGAATGAGCCCTTTTCGAAGTTTCTATGACAACTCCTTCGATGCGAAGTGCGCGGGTGGAGAAAAAAAAACAAAAACACATTGTACCCACATCGTTCTTTACTTAGGCAGCGCTAGAGCGCTGCCTATGATTCATCAAGAGAAGTAGTACCGCTTTCTATATAAAACCTTACATGCCCCCTTGGTATAATTTACAACCCTTGCCCTGAGGGCTCTGAGAGGGTTATCATCCTCAAAGGCGTAATTTCCAGAACTTTCAACTACGTTGAATAAAATGGAAATCTCAAAATTTTGATTGCATATTTTTGGGGTAATTGTGGGCATGATAGGGGGGTTAATTGCCCTCCAATCACTTTCAACTATTAAAAAAGGCACTAGCCCTTTCAATTTCCCATCTAATGAGCCCTTTTCGAAGTTTTTACTACAACACTTTCTGTGAAAACCTTATATGGCCCCGGGTTTATAACTTATAACCCTTTCCCAGAGGGCTTTAGGGGGAGTTTCATCCCCAAAGACATAATGTCCAGATCTTTCAACTACGTTATTGGCTCTCCAATAACGTTTGACTATTAAAAAGGGCCCTTTTTAATAGTCGAATAGTTTTTAATAGTTTTTAATTTCGACCAATCTAATGAGACCTTTTTGAAATTTCTACGACACCACTTTCTATATAAAACATTATATGCCCCCAGGGTATAACTCACAACCCTTGGCCTGAGGGCTCTGAGGGGGTTATCCCCCTCAAAGACCTAATTTCTAGAACTTTCAACTACGCTGAACAAAATGGCAATCTCTAAATTTTGATTGCATGTGTTTGGGGAAATGGTGGGCGTGAGAGGGGGGGTAGTTGCCCTCCAATCACTTTCTACTATTAAAAAGGGCACTAGTCCTTTCGATTTCCAATCGAATGAGCCCTTTTTGAAGTTCTTACGACAACACTTTCTGTGAAAACCCTATATGCCCCCAGGGTTAAAACTTACAACAATGCTAAGAGGGCTGTACGGGGAGTGTCATCCCCAAAGACATAATTTCCAGATTTTCAACAAAGTTAAACAAAATGGCTCTCTCAAAATTTTGATTGGATGTGTTTGGGGAAATGGTGGGCATGAGAGTGGGGTTAGATTCTCTCCAATCACTTTCAACTGTTAAATAGGGCACTAGTCCTTTCAATTTTCAGTCAGATGAGCCCTTTTTGAAGTTTCTACGACAAAGTTTTCTATAAAAACCTTATATGTCCCCAGATCATAACTTGCAACCCTTACCCTGAGGGCTCTGAGGGGGCTATCATCCACAAAGATCTAATTCCAAAACAGTCATCTCCGTTGAAAAAATGGTTATCTCAAAATTTTGATTGGATGTTTTTGTGGAAATGGTGGGCGCGATAGGGGGGTTAGTTGCCGTCCATTCACTTTCTACAATTAAAAAAGACACTAGCCTATCAATTTTCAATCAAATGAGCCTTTTTAAAGTTTCTACGACAACACTTTTTATAAAAACCTTATATGCCCCCAGGACGAAACTTGCAACCCTTGCCCTGAGGGCTCTAAGGGGGTTATCGTCCTCAAAAAACGAATTTCCAGAACTTTCAACTACGTTGAAAAAAAAAAATAAATATCTAAAAAATTCTATTGGATCTGTTTGTAGAAATGGTGGGCCTGAGAGGGGTGTTAGTTAACAACCGTTTCTATAAAAACTTTATATGTCCCAAGGGCATAACTTGCAACCATTACCCTGAGGGGTGTGGGGGGTTAGTCGTCCTCAAAGACGTAATTTCAAGAACTTTCAGCTACGTTGGACAAAATAGATATCTCAAAATTTTAATTGGATGTGTTTGGGGAAATGGTGGGCGTGAGAGGGGGTTAGTTGCCCTCCAATCACTTTCTACAATTAAAAAGGGCACTACCCCTTTCAATTTCCAATCAAATGAGCCTTTTTGAAGTTTTTACGACAAAGATTTATGTAAAAACCTTATATGCCCCCAGGGCATAACTTACAATTCTTTCTCTGAGGGCTGCGGGGGAAGGGTCCTCCTCAAAGATATAATTTCAGATCTTTCAACTACGTTAAACAAAATGGGTATCTCAAAATTTCGATTGGATATGTTTGGGGAAATGGTGGGCGTGGAAGGTGTGTTAGTTGCCTTCCAATCACTTTCAGCTATTAAAAAGGGCACAAGCCCTTCCAATTTCCAAACAAATGAGCCATTTTCGAAGTTTCTACGACAAATTCTTCGATAAGAAGTGCTCTGGTCTAACATCAACCAAAAATACATTGTCCCAACATCGTTCTTTACTTACTGACGATCAAACCTCCCACAGAACTTCCATCCATATGAACAATAATACCTGTCTTTTTCTATTCAAATTCTGTATTAAAATATTAATAATTCTTCTTGAACAAATGTTTTATTCATCTGTCCAAAATTTAAATTGCAACCCAAAATTTAAGCACGTTGCTTTCATTTATTTCCAGCACAACTGTGCTTGCTAGAGAAGTATGTTTTTCAACCCTGATCCAAGATAGAATTATACGATTGTCCACTTACTTGAAGTCATTCTTTTCCCCGGGTAACGTGAAATCGGGTAACGTCATCCAAAAGAACTTCACTTAGTCAACACTGTAAGGCACAGTATTTTTTGGAGCTTGAGAAAATTTCGGAACTGTTCCTTCATGACACAGATACTGATCGGGATTGAATTGCTTCGTTCATAAATAGCAATATATACGTTAGCAATTCACAGAATCAGTTAAGTTGTTAATACACACTTGACTCTGTGATAACGTGAAATCGTGAAATTGGCTTATGAAGTGAGATTCAAACTATAACAGAACTTATCTGAAAAATTCAACCGGTTTATATTTTTTTCATTGGTTAGTATGAAATCTGTCTTTTGATTTTTGATAGAACCTAGATCAAAGGTTGGTAATAATAACGTATGCATTGCAATTTATGAAAGACGCAATTCGATCTAGATCAGTATCTGTTTCATGAAGTAACGGCTCGGAAATTTTCTCAAGCTCCAGAAAATACTGTGTATTATAGTGCTGACTCAGTGAAGTTCTTTTGGATGACAGTAAAAGCAGCATCTATTGAGCGGCACCGACTAAGCAACGTCGCTGTTTTAAATCCAGCCGAAATACAGAGTTGAAACTTTACTGCTGGCTGAGAGTAAAATACTAGTATGTGACAAGACTGAACTGAAGATTTCTATGAAATTTGTTACCGACAATTGAAGTCTTCTCGCGAAACAAATTTTTAAACTCAAGTTTAAATGAAGTAAACTAAGTATTGGCCGAAATGAAAACAATTATTTTAATTGGTTGACATGAAATCTGGCTACTGAAGGGGATTTTGAATTCAGCCAGAACCTAGCATAATCGAGTAATAGAAAAGCCTTTCGCTCTAGATTAGAGTGAGATAATACTCAAATACATACGGTAAAATCTTCAATAAGGGTAACAATTCGAATATGTTCCCGCCAAAAGGTTTCGTAGTCTCTGCAACTCAGTACATTTTGAATGGGTGCGGAGAAAGTTTTTGCTAGCCAAAAGATTTTTCGAGTTGAAAGTAGGGTTGCTACTAGATAGTTACTTTTGCCAACCAAATTTGAAAATTTGGTAAAAATGTGCAAGTCCGCTAATTATTTCTGATCATTAATATTTTGATAATTAAGATTGTGCCACAGTCTTATTGTCCAATTTATACTAAATTGCTGAGAACATTGAGAGGGATGTTCAGATTTTGAACATAAGAGTTGACCATGTTTTACATAGAAATTATGACATACAACTACTGACAGAACCTACTTGCTGATTTGACTTTAATTTTCTGTTTCAGAAATGGAAAGATCCAAACTAGATGCTAAAACTACAATTTGTTGTTTGTTTTTTAATAGCATTCTTAGACTAATTAAGATTCTCGATAATGCCCAAGTCAAACAAATGGAAATAACCGATGGCTTTCACAAAAGCTATTGGTTTTCCGTTTGGTTTTCCTCCAGGTGTGAGGAGATTTCTGGCTTGACTTTTGTTCTAGAAAAACATAATGTTGTTGATTTTCCTCTGGCCTGCAACAGAATAGCCTGATCAAACAGTTTGTCTCGGCTCAATAATAACCGAAACTATAAAAAAGGAATTTTAATATCAATATATTCATAAAAAGAATCAGCTTACTATGCTGATTCCAAACATATAAGATTTATCAAGTTTAGTGTTACCCATCAAAAGTTACGAGCCTGAGAAAATTTTTTTGATTTTTAAAATAGGGAGGAACACCTCTAAAGTTGAAGGATTTTTAATGAAAATTGCACCATCAGATTTTTATTGAAAATTGCACCATCAGATTCAGCGTACCAGAAAAAACTACTATAGAAGCTATATGCAAAATACAAAATATACAAAAATGTGGATATACAAAAATGTGGAATTTAGCTATTTTTGCTAGAAGACAGATCACGGCGTGTTTATTATTATTTTTTTCCAGGGGAGATCTTATCGAAACATTGGTCCTAGAAGATCGGGAGAGGATACATTCGAACGGAAATTAAAAGTTCTAGTTCCCTTTTTAAGTGACCAAAAAGATTGGAGGGTATCTGGCCCCTCTCCCGCGTCAATTTTTCCCCAAATTTATATGATCAAAAGTTTGAGATAGCCATTTGGTTCAGTATAGTTGAAAGATCAAACAGCTATGTCTTTAAGGGTAAAATGGCCCCCTGCAGGTAATATATGGGGGCTATTTTCCGCGTATTTTGATTTTCGGTAAATAAAAGTTGCATGAAAGGGGGCATTTCCGGAGATATAGAGAAACCGATTAGCGATTAAAGTCTTTTTCAATAGGAAAGTATGCTAAGGAGAATTTTTCTTGCTGAATCATCCGCAAGAAATTTTGCGGGGAGGTGAGATTTTCAGCGAGGATGGAACTATCTGGAGGGGATTTGATGAGGGGAGTGCAATTTGCGTTGGATAAAATTTTCACGGAGGAGTTTCCCGTGAGGGGAGGGGGTATGTTTTATGAAGGGTGAACCAGTTTTACCTGCATAATTTGAAAAACGATCAGAAATTAAATAAAAAAAAAGTTTTTAACTGAAAATAAGGAGCAACATTAGAATTCAAAACGAAAAGAAATTATCCGTATACGAAGAGTTGCCCCCTCCTCAATATCTTGCTATTTACGCCAAAGTTTGAGTATTTGTCCCAAGTTCTTAAAAACGGCTACTGAAACACACGGGCCGTTTAATTAGAATAGGAAGCTTTTATTAACAGTGCTAGCTGCTTTAGCATAAGGAGCAAGGTATTGAGGAGAGGGCAACCCTAAATATATGGAATAATTTCTGTTTGTTTTGAGTTTTGATATTGATTCTTACTTCAAAAAAAAGTGTTATTTTATTTAATTACTATTATGGAAGAATGTATATAAATATATTGTTTTAACTAAAGGAAATATATAGGACTAAGGAGGGTACATTGAGAAATATATAGTTTTTTAAGTAAGTGAAATTTATCCAGATTATATTTAACAGAGCTAAACGTAAAAATTTTCCGCGTGAGCAAGTCTTGCGGTTTTCCTTTTGGTTTTTCGATGAGAAATTCCACGCTTGTGAATACGACATAACTTATTTTTTCATCTTGAAGATTAAATTCAAATCTAATTGAGTTTTGGATGTTAAACTATCCCTTGATGTTGTTTTGTGCTTTGAATATTTTCTATCTCTTTCGTCTTATGAGGGTCTTATATTAACTGCATTTCACACTTCGTTTGTTCCAAATGAAATTTCACCCTATTGGAGAATTTTAGAGGCTGGGAAGATTCCAAAGGGTGCAGTGAAGAAAAGAAACTAGATTAGAGATTACCTTAAGGAAAATTTACCAATGATATGTATGCATATTTTTTTGGTACATATTCACGAGTAGTTTTAATTACATAATTAATCATCTAATTGACAATTAATTTTAAAAGTAATTTCTAACCATACAACTAGATTTCCATTTTGATTCTTGTAGCCTAATTAATAAATAAGTTAATCAAATTGATTCATGGTGCCGGACTTTCTAATTAATACTTCATAACGTGGTTTTTGCGTATACCCATGTCAAGTTATTTTTAACAGAAATGACGTTTTACATTCTTCTGATGAACTCTATTCCTAACATTTTGGTTGCAATAACAACAAAACAATAACAAAAAAACAAAATATGAAATAAAACCATTATTAATGCTTTCATAATTAAACGAAAAAAAACCTTTCTGTACTAAAATAAATATAAACAAGCTAGTTTTAAGCATTTCCTGGACACTTTGTTTTTCAAACAGTTCGTGGTAACGAACTGTAAGTAAGGAGCGACCCGGCTCAATGGTAACCGAAACCTTAGAAAACGGGTTTTTGATACCAATAGATATATCAAAAGAATCAAATTTCAATTTTGATTTCAAATATATAACTTTCATAAAGTTTAGTGCTACGCATCAAAAGTTAGGCGCCTGAGAAAAATTGATTGATTTTCAAAAAAAAGCGGATAGATACCCTAAAAGCTATAGAACCTTAATGAAAACCAAACCGTTAAATTCATCATATCAGGGAACCCTACTGTTGCGTTTTTAAGTTTCTATCTAAAAAAATGTGGAATTTTACATTTTTTGCCAGAAGAAAGATCACGGATGCGTGTTTAGTTGTTTGTTTGTTTGTTTGTTTTTTTTTGCCAGGGGTGATCGTATCGACCCAGTAGTCCTAGAATATCGTGGGAGGGCTCATTGGAACGGAAATTAAAATTTCTAGTGCCCTTTTAAAGTGACCAAAAAAAATGGAGGGCAACTAGGCCCCCTCCCACGCTTATTTTTTCCCAAAGTCACCCGATCAAAATTTCGAGAGACCCATTTTGTTCAGCATGGTCAAAAATATGATAAATATGTCTTTTAGGATGACTTAATCCCCCGAAGTACCCAGAGGGGGGGTTAGAAGTTATGAACTTTACCCAATGTTAGCATATAGTATTGGTTATTGGGAAGTATACAGAAGTTTTCAGGAGGGTTTTTTTCTGGTAGTGGAAGGGAAGGGTGGGTCGGTGGTTATGTTGGAGGATCTGTTCATGAAGGAAGTTTTCATGGGGGAAGGGAAATTGCCATGAAGGGGGCGCCGGACTTGCCAGAATTATTTATTGGTTATTGGGAAGTATACAACCATTTTCAGGAAGGATTTTTTCTGGAGGGGGGGGCTAGAGGAGGGGGTTACTCTGGATAATATTTCCGTGGAGGATGTTTCTTTGGGGTAAGGGACATTTCTATGAAGGAGGCGCCGGATTTCCAAGCATTATTTAAGAAACATTCAGAAATTAAATAAAAAAAAACAAGTTTTTTCAACTGAAATGTAAGAAGGAATATTAGAACTTAAAACGAACAGAAATTATACCGTATGTGAGGGGGTTCTCCCCCAAGTCAATACCTCGCTCTTTACGCTACAGTTTTTTTTAGTGCTTTCAAAAGAGCTATCTATTCTAATTAAACGGCCTTTGTGATTCAGGGGTTTGTGAATCAAAATTTTTTTTAACTTTTAACGTAAAGAGCGTGGTATTGACTAAGGGGAGAACCCCTTCATATAAGTAATAACATATATGTAATAAAAAAAACAATAAAAAAACAAGCGATACGGCTCAATAGTAATCGAAACTTTTAAAAACAAAATTTTTATGTCAATAAATGTATCAAAAGAATGTGTTTATAATGCTGATCCTAAATATATAAATTTTATTAAGTTTAGTATTACTCATCAAAGGCTACGAGCCTGAGAAAATTTACTCGATTTTTTAAAGAGGGGGAAACATCCCCTACAAGTGAAAAAATTTTAATGAAAATCACACCGTCAGATTCAGCGTATCAGAAAACAATATTACATAGGTTTCAAGCTCATATCTGCAAAAATCTGCAACTTTGTATTTTTTGCCAGAAGAAAAATATACGAATATAGAAGTTAGTTACGTAAGTTAATTTGTAAAGACATCCATTTAGCAAAAGAAAAGTAAAATTTTTATGCAAATAAAAGCTGCATTAACTAAAAAACGATCAGAAATTAAATAAAAAAACAAGTTTTTTAAACTGAAAGTAAGGAGCGACATTAAAACTTAAAACGAACAGAAATTATTCCGTATATGAAAGGGGCTGTCCCCTCCTCAACGCCTCGCTCTTTACGCTAAAGTTTGACTCTGTCTCACAACTTTATTTTTTAAAACAATAAAAAACTTTAGCGTAAAGAGCGAGGCGTTGAGGAGGGGACAGCCCCTTTCATATACGGAATAATTTCTGTTCGTTTTAAGTTTTAATGTCGCTCCTTACTTTCAGTTTAAAAAACTTGTTTTTTTTATTTTCATTATTAGAGATGTGGTCATGTTAGCTATGATAATAAAGAGAGTTTAATACATGTAAAGGGGGATTGTTAGCTCTGATAATAAAGAGAGTTTAATACATGTAAGGGGGGAGGGATCAAATAACATATGAAGTTATGAGGGTAGTAACAGTCTTTTTAAATCCTAAAGAGGATGCTTTAGAAATTTAGCTGAATTGTGGTTTTTCTCAATTTTGAATGTACCAGAGTACTGTTGTACTGCTTGCAGCGTTAGTATCTTTAGATTCCGTTGGGGAAATGTTATACCACATACGTAATAAAATGGATCTGTGAAGTCCAATTTCTAAAGGAGTAACAACATCTGCTATCTAGCAAATCCTTCACCACTAAATTAGTATAATGGCAAAGTCGGATAGATTGTTCTATGCATATTCCTCCAAGAAATTCCCCCCGGGAAATTCCCCTCGTCGAAAAATTTATCTCGGGCAGCCAAAGAGAAAGTATGACAAATAAAAAGAATGAGGAAAAGAAGAAATTTTGGAAAATTCTCAAATTAAATTTTGTTTTCCAAAATAAAGGCAGAATATATGGTGAAGAATATTCTATAGTATTTATTTTTACATTTTTATATTATTTCTTTTAATTCTCTTTTTGTGTGTTTTTAGGGGTTGAGTTATCATAGCAGGTTATGATATATACTATAGAAAATAATTTGAAAACATTAAATTAGTGGCAACTGTAGAAGGGCTGCCCTGTGATGGAAGTGGAGAGAGATAACAGGCTGGGACTAAGAAGTGCGAGTAATTATTTCCCGTGGATATGTTCTGGTACCGACATCTACAGTATATGATGCCACTTCACCCATTGCAATCGAGAACGCGTCCATCTGGCGTTTATCAGAAGTTTCTCCGTCCGAAGCACCCAAAAGGGGTGCATTTCTTTATTGTTTTTTAATTTAATTTAATTTAAATAACATAGAGTAAAACTAAAGTTTTCAGAAAGTGGTGAAAATCTGTTCACCAAAAGTATCGGGTGTCGTCTAGTAGGCGTACATAACGAAGTTTTCCCCTCTATAGTACCTTAAAGGGACATATTTTTGGAGTAAGGGTTATACTCCAAAGTCAGAACCAAGAAAATTTAAGATGGACGGAACCCTATATTCACCCTACATTTTGGAATACAGGTAAAATATTCCAAAGTCTTTTCTTTTCTTTTCTTTTTATTTGTCTTACTTTCCCTTTGGCAGCTCAATTTTGTATGGTGAAATTTTCTAGGGGATAAATGTCTGCTGGGAGGGGGAGTGGGGGAATTTTCCATGGAAGAATTTTTCATTAAAAATTTCTTGGGGAAACTTTGAACGGGGGGATGGTCTGGGGGAATTTTTCGTGGGGGAACTTTCCGGGAGGGAGATTTTCTGCAGAGAGAATTTTCCAGGGGTAGTTTGTCGCGGAGCAAATTTTTGCAGGGGAATTTTCCAGGAGAGAATTAGCTGGACGACAGGCACCAGAGCAGAGAAATAGAAAATATTATTATGTAATGAACCCTTTTCTTCGATAAAAGTGACGTTTCTACATTTAAGTTTTTTATTCCAGGAATTTGATTGTTGTTAGCGTTATCAAATATTAGCTGCAATTATAGAACATCGAGCTTAGGTATACTTATCACGCAGTGAACACAGTTGGAATTAACTCAGTTTTCGGATTCTATTCTAACAAATAAAACCGATTTTATATATTTTGACTCTTTAAATTTGCATTTTTTTTTCTATTGGGTCCAATGGAATTTTCAGAATATCTTTATGTGAAAGCATACTTTTAGAAAACACCGCTGAATCGCTAGGAGCTTTTAAACTTTGAGAAATTTTTTTTTCAACAAGTTTCTTTTTTGTCTTATTATAAATTATCTTTAAAAATATCTTTTATATTCTTTGGTTGCTCGTATTATTTGGTCCTCTAAGGATAGTTGAAAACCTCCAGCTTAAGAACACCCTCATTTACCCCAGCATTGTGGATGTCACGCTGGACTTGCAATAATATGTTTTTTGGGATGAGGGTTCGAGTCTTCTTATAGTAAATTCTTTAGCTTATGGTGGGAGTCATTTGTGTGACTCTCGAAGCTTAGTCGCTGTGAGTCTGGGGACTTAAACTTTTGCATGGTGACCGATGGTCTGAGTAGCAGTGGTACCTATCACCTGATTGTCTGCCCTCGACTTGGAGTGCAATCCGCGGTTGGGGGCAAATCATCCAACGCCTCCCTTTTTCCCCCAGATTCCTGCAGGTACCCATTTAAAGTTGGGTCGACTCTGGCTGAAGTTACAGAGTCATATCGCTGACTATTCTAAACCACTAACCTGCAACACCAGGACTCAAACCCCCTGAACTCATGGACAAATGATTTCAAGTCTTGCGCTCTAACCACTCGGCCAGGACGGCTCACAGATCTGGGGAGCTTATGATTTAACAAATTCCCGCAAATTCTCGCGAACATCTGAATTCTAAATGCCAGGTTAGATGGTAATGGTCTGTTTCTGGTGTAAAATCAAAAAGATCAAGAAAGTTCCGAGATAAATTAGAAATGATTTTATGCTTTTTCAGACGGATGCAGATATTAGTGCATATACCGTTGAGAAAACTCTAAGGATGGAACAAAGACATCAACTACTCCAAGAACTTCATTTATCGAAGAAGGAAAGCATGAATGTGGTAAGTTCGTATTTCTTAAGACAGTGTAAGACCTTAGTAGGAAAGGGTGTAGTAGGAAAGGCCGTAGCCGTATTTCGTAAGGCCGTAGTAGGAAAGAGACAATCGATCCATTTCTAGTAAGAAAAATGTCTTAATAAAGCCTATTTATGAAACAACAACAAATAAGCAGTTTACTATAAATAAAAACTATATTAAATAATTATATAAAACCGTTATATGATTTATTTTAACTAAAATGTTAAGTAATACCAGAAATGTAGTAAATGCCCTAAAAGGGACTTATTAACAAAGGGCGCTATTTTTTTAAATGGGGCTATTATGTTTAATGATACCAACATGATTTTGGTAGTATTAGAGAAGGCTGAATCACATATTTTAATCAAGTTGTGTTTTTTCTAAAAGGTGTTATTCCGCTTTCTCTCATTCGCGGAAAAAATGATCCTACTTACTGTAAGTCTTCGCATGCGATCAGACTTGAATTTAAAATTTCTTCATGGAGGAATTTATAAGATTTAAAAATTATAGATCTGCTTATCTATAATTTTTAAATTTAAAAAATATAGAGGAGCTTACATAAACCATTACATAAGTACATAAACCTGTAGTCTTGTAAGGAATAGATATGCAAGCTAAAAAGGCATATCAAACTTACCGCACGTAAGAAATTTGCATGACTTCAATGCACGTTAGCAATAGATTTGGCCAGAATCTAGAATAATCCCCCCCCATAGTCAAAATCCCGGTTTTGGCTCTGCCACTGGAATATACCAGGTTGTCTCAAGTTCAAGAGTAATCATATAAAAATGGCAATTAAAAATTTTTAAGGATAATTAAGGACAATTATGGTATTAGCTCAAGAGTGACCACATCAAAATGACATTTAAGGATATCTTGTAGAATATTGAATTAAGGATATGTCTTAGTTAAGAATATTTAAGGATAACTTAAAGATATATAAGGATAAAGTTAAGGACAATTTAGGATAAAAGCTCAAGAGTAACCATAAGAAAATAATGATTAAGAATAATTTGTTATTGCGGTTGCAGCAATTCTAAAATGGCTATGTATTGTCAAATGATTTCAAATTGATTTAATCAAATATCTATCAATTCAAACCAAATCAAATATATTAAAATTAAACTAAATGTGTATTGTGTTTAGGCTATATCTATTTTAAATCGTAATCTATAATTAAATATATATTTAATTTAATTTAATCTATTAAATTGGGTTAAAAATTAATTGTAATAGGATTAAAATCTGTTATATTTAATGATAATTAAAATGTAATCTATATGAAGATTATATAAAAACTATATTAAATTATTATCTTTTAAATCTATTAAATAAACCTATTAAATAAAGTATCATTTATTTCAAAAAGGAAACAATATTTTTCTTCAACGCAAAGATAGTTTTAAAAAAACAATTAGGCTTTGCCTAATAAATACTTATATTATATAGCTTGTTTGTGTATTTGTGTAATTTGTGTATATTATATATTATATAGCATATATTATATAGCTATATAAATATATAGCTTGTTAGTCGAGTAAAACGGGTATAAAACGAGTCTATCTTGCTTTCAATTACAGGCGTACCAATTCTCTTTTTGACTTTTCTTTTTCGAATATATTTTTTATGATACGAGACATATTGTCGTTTTCCTATTAATATTTTATTGTTAGTCTAGTTTGTTTACGGGTCAATGTTATTTTTGTCTTAATAGAGTAATGTATAGACTGTTATAGGGATTCTTTTCTTATGAGGTAGTAGGTAGATGATATTTAAGCCTTTACTTTAGTTTTCGCTTGAGATAAATTATTTCAGATTCATAAATTATTTCTTTCTTTCTTTCTTCCTTTTTCCCTTTTTGCTTACTTCAAATGATTATTTAGTGAACTATTATTTTTTTAAATAATGGATAGGATGGTGCAAATTGTCCTTGATTATTTCAAAATAGAGACAGTATCCAATTTTCAAATATTGATAAAATAATTATTACTATTAAAATATAAATATCGATATTGAAATATTAATATCGTTCTAACTTTTAAATATTAAAAAATAAGTTCTATAAACTTTACCAAAAATTCCTTAGATACATTACTTTTCCATTTATAATCAAAATGAAAAGAAAACTTATCTATTTAAGAATTTATTTATCTTTTTACTGCCTTAATTAAAATTTTAGTCGTTATTTTACATTTTGTTTTCACTTTAACAATAAACTTTTTAAACTTCTGTAGGAAGAAGTATTATGTTATATAAGAAAGTAATGGAATTTTATCTTTCTTCAAATTTGTTTTATTATTATATTTTGGGCAACGTCGTGAGTCAGCTTTATACAACCTTTTTGTGAAATCTACTTTCTTCTGTGGAGATTGCATTACATTCAGCATGGAATGAAGCATTTTGTGCTGTTCATAATAGACAAGGTCGAAGAAAATCTCTAGAATTTGTCCAAAATGAAAAAAAAGTTAATTTTTTTCTCCAGTTTTACCATTACAAATAGCCTACCCTTCATCTTCCAAATTTTATAAGTTTTCTTATGGCACCAGGCCACATTAGACCAAAACTTTCAAGATGGTTACTTTTCATGAATACTACCACTACGTTTACTAACAACTCACTGCAGCACCAGGCCACCTGAAACCAAAACTTTCAAGCTACTTACTTTTCATCAATACTCCCATTACTTTTACTAACAACTCACTGCAGCACCAGGCTATATAGACCAGAACTTTCAATTTAGTTACTTTTCATAATAATTTCCCAATACTTTTACTAACAACTCACTGCAGCACCAGGTCACCTTAAACCAAAACTTTCAAGTTGGTTACTTTTCATCAATACTCCCACTACTTTTACTAACAACTCACTGCAGCACCAGGCCACCTGAAACCAAAACTTTCAAGCTAGTTACTTTTCATCAATACTCCCATTACTTTTACTAACAACTCACTGCAGCACCAGGCTATATAGACCAGAACTTTCAATTTAGTTACTTTTCATAATAATTTCCCAATACTTTTACTAACAACTCACTGCAGCACCAGGTCACCTTAAACCAAAACTTTCAAGTTGGTTACTTTTCATGAATACTCCCACCTCTTTTACTAACAACTCACTGCAGCACCAGGACACCTTAGACCTAAACTTTCAACTTTGTTACTTTTCACTAATACTCTCACTACTTTTACTAACAACTCACTGCAGCACCAGCCGACCTTAGACCAAAACTTTCAAGTTGGTTAGTTTTCATAAATACTCCCGCTACTTTTACTAACAACTCACTGAAGCACCAGGCCACCTTAGACCAAAACTTTCAAGTTGGTTACTTTTCATGAATACTCCCACTACTTTTACTAACAACTCACCTCAGCACCAGTCCGCCTTGGAACAAAACATTCAAGTTGGTTACTTTTCATCAATACTCCCACTACTTTTACTAATAACTCACTGCAGCACCAGGCCACCTTAGACCAAAACTTTAAGCTGGTTACTTTTCATCAATACTCCCACTACTTTTACTAACGACTCATTGAAGCAACAGGCCATCCTAGACCAAAACTTTCAAGTTGGTTACTTTTTATCAATACTCCCACAACCTTCACTAACAACTCACTGCAGCCCCAGGCCACCTTAGACCAAAACTTTGAAATTGATTACTTTTCATTAACATTATCACTACTTTTACGGACAACTCACTGCAGCACCAGGCCAACTTAGACCAAAACTTTCAAGTTGGTTACTTTTCCTGAATACTCCCACTACTTTTACTAGCAACTCCCTGCAGCTCCAGGCCGCCTTAGACACAAAAATTCAAGTTGGTTACTTGTCATGAATTCTCTCACTACTTTTACTAACAACTCACTGCAGCAAAAGGCTACCTTAGACCAAAACTTTCAAATTGGTTACTTTTTATGAATACTCCCACTACTTTCAGTAACAACTCACTGCAGCACCAGGCCACCTTAGACCAAAACTTTCAAGCTGGTTACTTTTCATCAATACTCCCACTACTTTTACTAACAACTCCCTGCAGCAACAGGCCACCTTAGACCAAAATTTTCAAGATGGTTACTTTTCATCAATACTCCCACTACTTTTACTAACAACTCCCTGCAGCCCCAGGCCACCTTAGACCAAAACTTTCAAGTTGGTTACTTTTCGTCAATACTCCCACTACTTTTACTAACAACTCACTACAGCACCAGGCCATCTGAACCAAAACTTTCAAGTTGGTCACTTGTCATCAATACTCCCATTACTTTTACTAACAACTCACTACAGCACCAGGCCCTATACACCAGAACTTTCAATTTGGTTACTTTTCATCAATACTCCCACTACTTTTACTAACAACTCACTGCATCACCAGGCCACCTTAAACCAGAACTTTCAAGTTGGTTACTTTTCATGAATACTCCCACTACTTTTACTAACAACTCACTGCAGCACCAGCCGACCTTAGACCAAAACTTTCATGTTGGTTACTTTTCATAAATACTCCCGCTACTTTTACTAGCAAATCACTGAAGCACCAGGCCACCTTATACCAAAACTTTCAAGTTGGTTACTTGTCATGAATTCTCTTACTACTTTTACTAACAACTCACTGCAGCACCAGGCTACTACCTTAGACCAAAACTTTCAAATTGGTTACTTTTTATGAAAACTCCCACTACTTTTACTAACAACTAACTGCAGCACCAGGCCACCTTACACAAAAACTTTCAAGCTGGTTACTTTTCATCAATACTCCCACTACTTTTACTAACAACTCCCTGCAGCATCAGGCCACCTTAGACCAAAATTTTCAAGCTGGTTACTTTTCATCAATACTCCCACTACTTTTACTAACAACTCCCTGCAGCCCCAGGCCACCTTAGACCAAAACTTTCAAGTTGGTTACTTTTCGTCAATACTTCCACTACTTTTACTAGCAACTCACTACAGCACCAGGCCATCTGAACCAAAACTTTCAAGTTGGTTACTTGTCATCGATACTCCCATTACTTTTACTAACAACTCACTGCAGCACCAGGCCCTATAGATCAGAACTTTCAATTTGGTTACTTTTCATGAAAACTCCCACTACTTTTACTAACAACTCACTGCATCACCAGGTCACCTTAAACCAGAACTTTCAAGTTGGTTACTTTTCATGAATACTCCCACTACTTTTACTAACAACTCACTGCAGCACCAGCCAACCTTAGACCAAAACTTTCAAGTTGCTTACTTTTCATAAATACTCCCGCTACTTTTACTAGCAACTCACTGAAGCACCAGACCACCTTAGACCAAAAGTTTCAAGTTGTTCACTTTTCATGAGTACTCCCACTACTTTTACTAACAACTCACTGTAGCACCAGGCCACCTTCGAACAAAACATTCAAGTTTGTTACTTTTCATCAATACTCTCACTACTTTAACTAATAGCTCAGTGAAGCACTAGACCACCTTAGACCAAAACTTTCAAGTTGGTTACTTTTCATCAATACTACCACAACTTTTACTAACAACTCACTGCAGCCCCAGGCCACCTTAAACCAAAACATTCAACTAGGTCACTTTTTGTCAACACTATCACTACTTTTACTGGCAACTGACTGCAGCACCAGGCCAACTTAGACCGAAACTATCAAGTTTGTTACTTTTCCTGAATACTCCCACTACTTTTACTAGCAATTCCCTGTAGCTCCAGGCCAACTTAGACCAAAACTTTCAAGTTGGTTACTTTTCATGAATTCTCTCACTACTTTCAATAACAACTCACTGCAGGACCAGACTACCTTAGATCAAAACTTTCCAATTGGTTACTTTTCATGAATACTCCCACTACTTTTATTAACAACTCACAGCAGCATCAGGCCACCTTAGAGTAAAACTTTCAAGTTGGTTACCTTTCATCAATACTCCCACTACTTTTACTAACAACTCACTGAAGCACCAGGCCACCTTAGACAAAACTTTCAAGTTGGTTACTTCTCATGAATACTCCTACTACTTTTACTAACAACTCACTGCAGCACCAGGCCACCTTAGACCAAAACTTTCAAGTTGGTTACTTTTCATGAATACTCCATCTACTTTTACTAACAAATCAATGCAGTACCAAGCCACCTTAGCCAAAAACTTTCAAGCTGGTTACTTTCCATGAATACTCCCACCACTATTACTAACAACTCACTGCAGCACCAAGTCACCTTAGACCAAAACTTTCAAGTTGCTTACTTTTCTCAAATACACCCACTACCTCTATTAACAACTCACTTCAGCACCAGGCCCCCTTAGACCAAAACTTTCACGTTGGTTACTTTTCATAAATACTCCCACTACTTTTACCAACAAGTCACTGCAGCACCAGGCCACCTTAAACCAAAATTTTCAAGTTGACTACTGTTCATGAATACTCCAGCCACTTTTACTAACAACTCACTGCAGCACCAGGCCACTGTAGACAAAAACTTTCAAGTTGGTTACTTTTCATGGATACTACAACTACTTTTAGTAACAACTCACTGCAGCACCAGGCCACCTTAGACCAAAACTTTCAAGTTTGTTACTTTTCATCATTACTCCCACTACTTTTACTAACAACTCATTGCAGGACCAGGTCACCTTAGACGAAAACTTTCAAGTTGGTTACTTTTCATGATTACTCCCACTACTTATACTAACAACTCATGGCAGCACCAGGCTACCTTAGATTAAAACTTTCAAGCTGGTTACTTTTAATGAATACTCCCACTACTTTTACTAACAACTCACTGCGGCACCAGGCCACCTTAGACCAAAACTTTCAAGTTGGTGACTTTTCATCAATACTCCCACTACTTTTACTAACAACTAACTTCAGCACCAGGCCACCTTAGACCAAAAGTCGAAAGTTGGTTTATTTTTCATGAATACTCCCACTACTTTTATTAAAAACTCACTGCAGCACCAGGCCACTTTCGACCAAAACAGCTGCTGACGCTCATCTTCCATGCTAATTTATTCATAGCTTCTCTTGACAACCCCACGAAATTCTAATTTTCTTTAAATTCTCTCTTACGAACTCTTCACACTCCATTCAGGAAGACTTTCCTTTCATTTGGCACTAGATGAATGACAAAAGGACAATATTTGGTAATCTATCTTCCTTCATCCACAAAACGTGTCCTAGCCATCTGAACTTTTTTGTCATTATATCTCCAGACAGAAAGATAGAGCTGCACTATTCGTACAGCTCGCTGTTTGATGTATGGTCAGTCAGGCGGGTACCCGAAATTATCTTTATGCAATTTCTTTTACAAAACATGTAGAAAATCCTCCTCCGTCTTTGAAGTCATCCATGTCTTGCCAATACCCTGCGTTTTACTTACTTGCGTTTGACATGTTTCATTTCACCAATACCATGTCATAATTAATAATCCAATGATTATGCTGTTAGAGAAAAATGATTAGTACAGTAATATGAAGGAAAGAAATAAGTTTTTCTGGTCGATACACGTGTAATCCACATGTGGCAAAAGAAAAAAAAGTATTAAGGGAAAGGCGAAAATTAAACTTCTAATTTAAAATCAGAAGATAGACAGTGTATCCCACTCTCCTCTGATCCCACTTGCGAGAACCCACTCTCCTCCACTACTTTACTTAATTTTGTAGTCCCTGTTTGAAAGTAACTAGGATTTTTTCTTCGACCAATGAATCTTGTTTCAGTTCATTTATTTTGTTCTTCCCTAATTTTTAATTTCATTCTGATTTTGTGTTTCAGATGCTAATGGATAGGCGATGCTCGGTAAGGATAATGTTTCTACAAAGATTAACATTTAACCCTTTTTTATGTATCCTTGTATTACTTTACAGCTATACGTAGAATAGCCTATTTGTTGGCCCTCAACGAGGGGATATGCTCAAAGAAGCCTCTTCATAAGGGCCTATTCTAGGGTATGTTCTAGAAATGAATTACCATTAACGATTATTTATATTTCTTGTTACCTATTTCCTAAAATAGTGATTAACTTCAAATTCTTCAAATTATATGCTCATTGGTAGTCATAGCGGCTAATAATTTAGTTCATTTAAATTTTACAATGATGTGGATAGATCAAATTTTTGTTATATTATGTTTTACAACAAAAATACTTAGCACAATTAAAAATAATGCTTAATGGTATTTGGATTTCGGAAAACACCTTTCTTAAGACCCTATTTTTGCTATAGAAAACTATTACACCAGCTGATGATTGTAAAGCTTTTTGCTAAAAAAAACTGTTGTTGGTGAATCAGCAGTATTCAAATTCGATTTCAGAACCAACTGGGAGATTTTAATTGTTGCTAAAGTTTTAACAAAAGTTTGATTGTTATTTCATGATTCTGTGAATAAAATAACTCTAATAGTCAAAATTTTTGAATTGTGCAAGTAGTCTCAGATGAGATGATGACTAAACAAGAAAGAAAAAAAAACAACAGATATTAAATCTTTACATCTTAGTGCTGAATTTACATGTTCAATTGACGCAAAATATGAACTGAAATTGATTTTTTCTTCTTCTTGTTCTTCTTTTTGTAACTTTTTCAAATGGCTCTGAAATAGATTTTCTTCCAGTAACAAAAAAAGGTGTAAAATTTTTAGCTTAGTTTATATCCCCTCGTGGTGGACTGTATTCTGTGCTCTTTTTCACAATTTGTGTACTAACCTCTATCTTTTTTGTGTGCTTAGACTACCGCATTTTCTTCTGGATATGATCTTAAGGTATTGGTTCTTTTGCACTCTATCAGCATGTTATTCAATTTTCCTTTTTAACTGACAATTCTTATTCTTATGACCTAGAAAAGAATTGAAACGATTCTTACATGTGTAAAAGCTTTTTTATGTTGATTGATTTATAAGCTTACTAGACTTATATACTTAACTTAACATTTATAACTTAACAAACTTAACATTAAGATTTATAAACTCAACAACTTCAGGTAAAGGTGTAGAAAATGATTTTTTGGTTAACTCAAAAAGCTGAATAAGTATGTAAATATAAATTTCAGTAATGGATCTACAGTGCAAATTAAAGGGCAAAGAGGTTGTTTACAAGTACCCACTTCTACCCTTTCCTCTCACTAGGATACTGACTTATGATCATCCTTGTACAAGGGGAAAGAGGTATTGCTAGGGATGTTGGGGTAATAGGCTATTCTAGGTGAACAGTACTCCCAGAAATAAATCTAAAGCCTAAATTCAATTAAATAAAAAAAAACAAGTTTTTTTTAACAGAAAGTAAGGAACGACGTTAAAACATAAAACGAACAGAAATTATTCCGTATATGAAAGGGGCTGTCCCCTCCTCAACGCCTCGCTCTTTACGCTAAAGTTTTTTATTGTTTAAAAACAATAGAGTTGTGAGAAAGTCAAACTTTAGCATAAAGAGCGAGGCGTTGAGGAGGGGACAGCCCCTTTCATATACGGAATAATTTCTGTTCGTTTTAAGCTTTAACGTCGTTTCATACTTTCAGTTAAAAAAAAACTTGTTTTTCTTGTTTAATTTTTGAACGTTTTTGAATAAATCCAGGTTTAGATGTTCGCTCACCGTACATGAATAATTAAAACAAAATTTGTATATTAATTTTACTTTTATTTGGTTAAATGGCTTTCTCGAAACTTGTTTAATTTTATTTACCAACGTTTTTATTAGGAATAAATATGTGTAACTCACGAATTAACTTACGTAACGATCTTCTATATTCATATATTTTTAATACGTATTTTAGGGGGTTCTCCCCCCAGTCAATATCGCTCTTTAAGCTAAAGTTCGAATTTCGTTCCAATTCTTTAAAAATGACCCCTTAATCACAAAAGCCGTTATTTAGAATAAATAGCTCTTATGAAAGTACTAAAAAATCTTTGGCTTAAAGAGCGAGGTATTGACTAAAGGGTGAACCCAATCATGCACGTAATATTTTCTGTTCGTTTTAAGTTTTCATGTTACTCCTTATTTTCAGTTAAAAAACTTGTTTTTTTTTATATTTAATTTCTGATCTTTTTTTTAAATAATGATGGGAAATATTGCATCCCTTTCATAGCGCTGTCCCTTCTCCCCTTAACAGTGTCTTCATGGACAGACCCTCCCACATAAACCTTGACCACCCTACCCCGCATATAGCAGAATAAATTCCCTTTGAAAATGTCTGTATACTTCCAAATAACAAAAAATATATTATATCCTGGGGTAAAGTCCATAACTCTCAGCCCTCCCCCCGGGGAATTTGGTAGATTAAATCATCCTAAAGGACATATCTCCTATATTTTTAAAACTGTTGAACAAAATGGATATGTCAAAATTCTTATAAGGCCACGGTGGGAAAAAATGAGCGTGGGACGGGGCCTAGCTGCCCTCTATTTTTTGCTCACTTAAAATTGGCACTAGAGCTTTTAATTTCCGTTCCAATGAGTCCTCCCACAATATTCTAGGACCACTGGGTCGATACGATCACCCCTGGGGGAAAAAAACAAAAAACAAAAAAACAAATAAACACGCATCCGTGATCTTTCTTCTGGCAAAAAGTGCAAAATTCCACATTTTTGTAGATAAGAGCTTGAAACCTCTACAGTAGGGTTCTCTAATACGCTGAATATGATGGTGTGATTGTCATTAAGATTCTATAGCTTTTAGAGGGTCTTTCCCCCTTTTTTCGAAAATCAGCCAAATTTTCTCAGGCGCGTAACTTTTGATGGGTAAGACGAAACTTGATGAAATTTATATATTTGAATTCAGTATTAAAATATGATTCTTTTGATGTACCAATTGGTATCAAAAACCGTTTTCTAGAGTTTCGGTTACCATTGAGCTGGGTCGCTCCTTACTACAGTTCGTTACCACGAACTGTTTGATAGTTCATGGTAACGAATTGTAACTTTAATATCAATAGATATATCAAATAGAATAACCGAAATTTTTATATCAATAGATATATCAAATAGAATAACCGGAATTCTGATATCAATAGATAGATCAAAGGAATTGGATTCTTATGCTTGTTCCAAATATAAAAGATTTATTAAGTTTAGTGTTACCCATCAAAGGTTACGAGCCTGGGAAAATTTACCTGATTTTAAAAAAAAGGGGGAATCACTCCCTAAAAGTCAATGTATGTTAATGAAAATTACACCATCAGATTCAGCGTATCAGAAAACCCTGCTGTAGAGGTTTTAACTCCCATCTCTAAAAATTTGAATTTTTTTTGGCCAAAACGAAGATCGCGGATGCGTGTTTATTTGTTTGTTTATTTTTGATCCCCTGGGGTACCTGTATCGAAACATTACTTCTAGAATATCGGGAGAGGGCAGAGTCGAATAAAAATAAAAATTTATAATGTCCTTTTTTAAATGGCCAAAAAGATTGGAGGACAAGTAGCCCCCTCCCACGCCCCTTTTTTCGCCAAAGTAGTTCGACCAAAATTTTGAGATACCCATTTTATTCAATATAGTTGAGTGGTCTAATAGCTCTGCCTTAAATAACATGACCCCTAAAGCCCCTGAGGAATGGTCTTTAAGTTATAAAATTTGCCTATTGTTTAAGCATAGTATTTCTTATTGGGAAGTATGCATACGTTTTTCGGGCGGGGTGTGGGTATATACCTCATGCAAGTGGGTGGTACCTCACTCCTAAATATCTCGCTCTTTACGCAAAATTTTGACTTTTGGTCCCAGTTCCTCAAGAACGACTCCCGAAAAACAAGGGCTGGTTAATTAGAACAATAAGAATTTTTTGTAAAAGTACTTAAAAACTTTAGCGTGAAGAGCGAGATATTGAGGAAGAGGCAACACCCTCATACATGTAATAATTACTGTTCATTTTAAGTTTTAATGTTGCTCTTTACTTTCAGTTGAATTTTTTTAATACAGAATCAAGAAGGGGCTTTCAAACATCCAACTTTTCTGAATCGCCGACTGGAATAACGGAATATTCTCGTTATTCTCTGGAATAACGAAGGTTAATCCCTCTCTCTTCGATGTTTGTTCAGATGACATCTCCCTCTTTTTTTAATTAATAGTAGACTTATGGAAAGTACTAATCTTTTTCAATTTAGTGGGTAATGGAATTGTTGTTGTTGTCATGGATCATTCATTCATCTTTTTTTCAAACTATTCATAGGCGTAATCAGGATGTTTTCTAATTCCGATCAGGATTCCTTTCGATCAGGATTTCCGAGCATTCATTCTTCTTCAGTTGATCGTAAAAGAATTATATTTTTACGCTCTTGCTGTGTTCTTGTCTCACTTTAAACTTTTGTCAGTGTCCGGGATGTCAGGAATGGACGTCCCCCAGAAGTCACCGAGCAAAACATCATGGAAGAGAATTAAGGTTTAAATGTTCATCTACCTTGAGGAGAAAGGTAACATTAAAGCTTGCAGGTGGAATACAACGCCCTTTAGGTGGCAACAAAGGTTTCCTTCTGATTTCTTGAATGGTTGAACGGAGACCCAAAATGTTAGAAATTTGGGAATTTGGAAATATAATTGTGTTTCACTTGAGACGCATCTTTAAGATGCTCTCTCCTTTGAACAGTTACGAACTTGAGTGTTTAGCTAAATTAGCATAGCAAGATAAAATTTGGACGAGGTACCATATTTTTTTTATTCAATAAAAGGGCTTGAAGCAAAGTTACATGCATTCAAAATTTCACATATTTCTTTGACCGTTACAGAGCCCATAAAAGCCCTTTTAAGAGACGACGGTAGATGGAGAGAGGGTGTAACAGCTAAAGCTAGATTTTCATATTGTTCCCTTTGCCTTATGAAGAGGGAAATAACCCTTTTTCATTTCAAAGTGGAATAACACTAATTATTCTAACGTCCTCCCCTCCACCACTCACCTCCGTATGTAGTAACTTTGATACTAATTCTAATTGTCCTTCTACTCTTGGCCCGAATTTGCTGTGCGAGACACTCTATAATCTAATCATAATTGTAATACGAAATATATTTTAATGTCTTTAGACATAGGTTGTGAAACATAAAAGATTATGAGATGCTTTATTTATTATGTTTATTATTAAAACAATATGTTTGATTTTAGTTTGAAAGCATTATTAACAGTAAAACGTTTTTATTCGAAACAAAATCAGAGGCAACGATATAGCGTTGCCTATAGTAAAAGCCATGCAGGTCCAATGTTGCATTATTATTTTTTTTTTCCCAGAGGCACTTCATATGGAAGTGATCGTCGCATAAACTTTGAAGCGAGCTCATTCAATTTGAAATCAAAAGTTCTAATGCCCTTTTTAAGAGTCAAACGTGATCGGAGGGCAACTAGCCCTCCCCCCCACCCTTTTTTCCCAAATGCATCCGATAAAAATTTTGAGATTGTCATTTTGATAGAAATAGTTCAAAGATCATTAAAAAAAAACTCCGATCATATAACAAAAACTCTGGCGTCGACACAACCCCCCAAGGCCCGGATACCGGCGTTGTAAGTTACGCCCTGAGAGCATATATTTTTCTAATGGAAGGGATGCTCGAATAAACTTTAAAGAGGCCTCATTTGATTGGAAATGGAAAGTTCTAGTTAACTTTTTGAGAGTCAAACGAGATCGGAGGGCTACTAGCCCCCCTTCTCCCATCCACCCCCTTTTTTCCTCAAACCCATCCGAAAAAAACTTGGAGATAACCATTTTTTTTTAATAATTCAAAGATCATATAACGAAAACTCTGGGGTCAACACTACCCCTCAGGGCCCGGGGGGAGGCGTTGTAAGTTATGCCCTGGGGGCATATATGGTTCTAATGGAAGGGATGCTCGTAAAAACTTCAGAGAAGGTTCACTTGGTTGGACGTTGAAAGTTCTAGTTTAGTTTAGATTGGAGGGCAACTAGCCCCCCCCCCCCTTCCAGCCCCTTTTTCCCCATATGTGTCTGATACAAATTTTGAGATAGCCATTTTATTAAAAATAGTTCAAAGGTCGGATGAGAAAGACTCCAGTGTGTATAAAACCCCCCAGGGTCCGGGAGCAGGTGTTCTAAGTTGTGTCCTGGGGGCATATAGTGGTTCTTATTAAAGGGATGCTCGTATAAACTTATAGAGGGCTCATTTAATTGTAAATTGAAATTTCTAGTTCACTTTTCAAGAATGAAGAGATCAGGGGGCACCTATCCCCCCCCCCCCAACACCCTTTTTCCCCAAACCCATCCACTACAAATTTTGAGATGGCCATTTTTTTAAAAAATAGTTAAAAAATTAAATAACAAGACTCCGGTGTCGACAAAACCTCCCAGGACCCAGGGCAGGCGCTGTAAGTTATGCCCTTGGGGCGCATATGGTTCTTTTGGAAGATATGCTCGTATAAACTTCAAAGAGGCTCATTTGTTTGGAAATTGAAAGTTCTAGTTAACTTTTTAAGAGTCAAAAGAGATCAGAAGGCAACTAGCCCCCCCCCCCCCCCTCCACGCCCTTTTTTCCTCATACCCCTCCGATAAGAGCTTTAAGATATCCATTTTTTTAAATAGTTCAAAGATCATATAACGAAAACTCCGGGGGTGACACAACCCCCAGGGCCCGAGGGCAGGCGTTGCAAGTTGTGGCCTGGGGGTATGTATGGTTCTTATGGAAGGGATGCTTGTAAAAACTTCAGAGAAGGCTCATTTGATTAAAAATTGAAAGTTCTAGTTCAGTTTCTTTGAATCAAAAGAGATTGGAGGGTAACTATCCCCCCCCCCTTTTCCCTAAATGCATCTGATAAAAATTTTGAGATAACCATTCTGTTAAAAATAGTTCTAAAGTTTTGTCAAAAATAGTTCAAAAGCACAAACAACAAAAGTACGAAGAACAAAAGGGAAATCTTTTTGTAAGACAGTGGAGATAATTTGAATGAATATTTCGGCCCTATGTCCAAGGGCCGTCCCCAGCAAGACAAAAATATATAAAAGAAAAAAGACTCACAACAACATGCGACCAATAAAACCAAAAAAGTGGATTGAACTTCGCTGAAGTAATGATGCTAGGACTGTTTTGAAAAAATTTCCACTTTTTTGGTTTTATTGGTCGCATGTTGTTGTGAGTCTTTTCTTTTATATATTTTTGTCTTGCTGAGGACGGCCCTTGGACATAGGGCCGAAATATTCATTCAAATATCTCCACTGTCTTACAAAAAGATTTCCCTTTTGTTCTTCGTACTTTTGTTGTTTGTGATGGAAAGGCAGTGTGGTCTTCGTCGCTATTTTAGTTCAAAAGCAAAAACTCAAGTGTCGACAGAACCCCCCAGGGCCCCGAGCATTCGCTGTCAGTTATGCCCTGGGGGTATATATGGGGGATACTCGTAAAAACTTCTGAGAGGGCTCATTTGATAGGAAATTGAAGTTCTAGTTCAGTTTTTCAGGATCAAAAGAGATTGGAGGAACACTAGCCCCCCCACCCGCCCTTTTTTCCCCAAATGCATCTGATAACAATTTTTTTATACCCATTTACGGGGGCATATATTTTCCTCAAACCCATCCAATAAGAACTTTGAGAGAGCTATTTTTCAAATACTTCAAAGATCAAATAACAAAAACTCCAGGGTCGACAAAATCCCTCAGGACCAAGGGTAGGCGTTTTAAGTTGTACCCGGGAGGGGGGGCATATTTAGTTGTTATGGAAGGGATGCTCGTTTAAATTTCAGAGAGAGCTCATTTGATCGGAAATTGAAAGCTCTAGTACTGTTTTTAAGAGTCACAAGAGATCAGAGGGCAACTATCCCCCCATGCCCCTTTTCCCCGAAATGCATCCGATAAAAATTTTGAGATAGCAATTTTGTTAAATTTGGTTCAAAGGCTGGATAAAAAAAACTCTGGTGTCGACACAGCCTTCCAAGGCCCGGAGGCAGGCGTTGTAAGTTACGCCCTGGGGGCATATATTGTTCTTATGGAAGGGATCCTAGTAAAAGCTTCAAAGAGGGCTCATTTGATTGGAAATGGAAAGTTCTAGTTCACTTTTGAAGAGTCAAATGAGATCGGAGGGCACCCAGCCCCCCCCCTCCTCCTTGCCTTTTCCCTCAAACCCATCCGATAAGAACTTTGAGAAAGCCACTTTGCTAAAAATAGTTCAAAGATCATATAACGAAAACTCCAGGGTCAAAACAACTCCCCAGGGCCCGATGGTTGGCGTTGTAAGTTATGCCCTGTGTAACTTTATGGTTTTTATGGAAGGGACTCGTAAAAACTTCAGAGAGGGCTCATTTGATTGGAAATTTAAAGTTCTAGTTCAGTTTTTCAGAGTCAAAAGATATTGGAGGGGAATTTGCCCCCCCCCTACGCCCCTTTTTCCCCAAATGCATCTGATAAAAATTTGAGATAGTCATTTTGTTAAAAATAGTTCTAAAGTTTTGTTAAAAATAGTTCAAAAATAAAAACTCAGGTGACGACAGAACCCGTCAGGGCCCGGGGGAATTCGCTGTAAGTTATGTCCTGGGGGCATATATGGTTCTTATGAAAGGGATGCTTGTATAAACTTCATAGAGGACTCATTTGATCAGAAATTGAAAGTTCGAGTTCACTTTTTAAGAGTCAAAAGAGATCCAAGGGCAACTAGCCCCCCCCCCCCACGTTTTTTCCCCAAAACCCACCTGATGAAAATTTTGAGATCACCATTTTGTAAAAAATTGTTCAAAGGTCGGATAAGAAAAACTCCTGTGACGATACAACCCCCAGGACCCGGGGGCAGGTTCTAAGTTATACCCTGGGGGCATATACGGTTCTTATTAAAGGAATGCTCGTATAAACTTTATAGAGGGCTCATTTGATTGGAAATTCTAAATTCTACTTCACTTTTAAGAATAAAGAGATCGGAGGACAACTAGCACCCCCCCCCCCCACGCCCTTTTCCCCTAAGCCCATCCACTACAAATTTTGAGATGACCAATTTTTTAAAAAATAGTTCAAAAATTAGATAACAAAACTTTGGTGTCAACACATCCCACATGACCCAGGGGGTAGGCGTTATAAGTGTTGTCCTGGGGGCTTATATTGTTCTTATGAAAGGGATGCTCGTATAAACTTCAGAAAAGGCTCATTTGATTTGAAATGGAAAGTTCACTTTCGAGAATCCTGTGTCGACGCTCCTCCCCTGCAGGGTCCGGGGGCAGGTGCCTTAAGTAATGCTTTGGGAGCAAATATGGTCCTTATGGAAGAAATGCTCGTATAAACTTTGGAGTGAGCTCATTTGATTTGAAATTGAAAGTTCTAGTTCAATTTTTAAGAGTTAAAAGATACCGGAGGGCAAATAGCTCCCCCTCCACGTCCCATTTTCCTTAAACACATCCAATAAGAACTTTGAGAGAGCCATTTTTTTAAATGTTTCAAAGATCATATAACGAAAACTCCAGGGTCGACACAATCCTTCATGGCCTGGGTTAGGCGTTGTAAGTTATTTCCGGGGTGCATATATAGTTGTTATGGAAGGAATGCTAGTATAAACTTCAGAGTAGGCTCTTTTGATCGGAAATTGAAAGTTCTAGTTCAGTATTTAAGAATCAAAAGATATCAGAGGGCAACTATTCCCCAAAACCCCTTTTCCCCCAAATGGATCCAAAAATTTTTTTTTGAGGTAGCCATTTCGTTAAAAATAGTTTAAAGGTCGGATTACAAAACTCCGGTGTTGACACAGCCCCCCAGGGCCCGGGGGTAGGCGTTGCAATTTATGTCCTGGGGACATATATGGTTCTTATGGTAGGGATGGCTCATTTGAGAGGGCAACTTCAGAGAGGACTCATTTGAATGGAAATTGAAAGTTCTAGTTCAATTTTTAAGAGTGAAAATAGATCGAAGGGTAACTAGCCCTCCCCCAAGCCCTTTTTCCCCAAACCCATCCGATACAAATTTTGAGATAGCCATTTTGTTAAAATTAGTTCAAAGGTCAAATAACAAAACTCTGGTATCGGCACAAACCCCCAGGGGGGGACAGGCTTTGTAAGTTTTGTCCGGAGGGCGTATATGGTTCTTATGAAAGGGATGCTCGCATAAACTTCAGAGAAGGCTCAATTAATTGGAAATTAAAAGTTCTAGTTCACTTTCTGAGAGTCAAAACACATCAGAGGGCAACTAGCCCCTCCCTCCTCCACGCCTTTTTTCCCAAACCCACCCGGTAAAAATTGTGTGGTGCCCATTTTGTTGAAATTAGTTCAAACATCAAATATTAAAACTCTGGGGTCGACACAGCCTCCCAGGGCCTGGGGGCAGACTTTGTAAGTTATGCCCTCGGGGCATATGTGGCTCTTATAGAAAGGATGCTCGTATAAACTTCAGAGCAAGCTCATTTGATTGAAAATGGAAAGTTATAGTTCACTTTTAAGGAGTCAAAAGAAATCGAAGGGCAATTAGCCCAGCCCCCACGCTCTTTTTTCCCCAAATCCATCCGATAAAAATTTTGAGATAGCCCTTTTTTAAAAATAGTTCAAACATCAGATAATAAAAACTTCGAACTTGACACAAACACATTTTTTTACATTGATATTGTTACTTTGATCCTAGTTTTGATACTTTGATTAATATTTGATGTTGAAAAAAAGGGTACTTGGGCACTATATGGGCCTTTACAAGGAAACCAGTCACGAAATACCCGTTTTTGACGGGTTAATTCAAAATACCACTATAAACTAATTCAATGCATAGACTGGTTTTCAATGCGTTTACGATATTTAAACTGTTGTTTTCTGGGGTTTAGGGGGAGAAAAAGGTACCTAGGTTAGGTTAGGTTATGTACATAATATATGCTAGGGTTTACCCCCCCCCCCTAATGTTCAAATATATAGCCCAAATTTGTTTATAAACTATTTTATATTCATCCTATTTTATTTTATTTCATTAGCATTAACCAAACTTGACTTTTTAGAAAGGCCCATATAATGCCCACGTACCAAAAAAAGTTTATTTTGAAATAAGAAATTTTTAAAAACTTGAAACTTTTTGTAAGCAAAAACGAACAAAAATTAATTTAAAAAAAAAACTTTCCGAAAAATAATTTTTCAAAGAAAAGTAAAGAGCATTTTAAACTTAAGATCAGCAGATACAAATACCAGTTAAAATTCAAACTCAAAAGGACCAGAACTTACTAATAAAGAACAAATGAAACCCAAAACGAACAGAAATTAAATAGACAATCATAGCAAAAAACCATACAACAAGTAATGATACAAACGAATAAATAAATCTTAAAGCGAGTAATGCTTAAATTGAATATGCAAATCAAGCTTAAAACCAAAAAAATATTTTGCTACTGAAGTATAAATGAAGCTCAAAACGAACAGAAGTTAAATAAACAATCAATGCAACCAAACATACAGTAGATACTAATATAAATGAACAAATAAATTTTAAAACGAATGAAACTTAAATAACAAAAATCCCTACAAACAAGAGCTTGGGTATCGCTTCCTTCTCTCACTGTAAAACTCTAAATCCTACTGCGTCATTGGTGCTTTACTGAAAACTATAAGTGTCTTGAACAGTCTTGGAAGGTATAAACAAAATCAAATTGAATATTTGATATATAATAATATTAATTGTTCAAAGATCCATCAGTTCAAGATTTTATTTCACTGTAATATTATTTTCATTTTCAATGCTGTACTAACTCTAAAAGAAAATATGTGTAATATAATTCGTTTTCAGTGAAGCACCAATGACGCAGTAAGCTTTAGGTTTTTACAGTTAAGGAACGTGACAGTATCCAAACTCTTGTTTGTAGTGAAACCATATCCGTCTTGAACAATTTTAGAAAAAGCTTATAAATTAAACTGAATATTTAATGTATAATAATATTAATTGCTGAAAGCTCATCAGTTCAAAATTTTATTGTAAATTTTATTTTAATTTTCAATATTAAGTACAAAAGAAATATTTGTAATACAATTCGTTTCAAGGTGTTCATTTGAGGACCCCCCCCCCCTTATGCACGTCCATAATAACGTGATTATTGCTACGTTTTGTTATAGTACTAATAAATTTTGTCGTCCTGGCACTTTTGGGCAGACTTACCAAAGTGAGTCCAGGCTGAAGCCACAAAAGACCATTGCCACCTTGGACATATGGGCATTGTAAGGGGCCATATACTCCTGATACTTCTGGAGTCCTTTAGTGACTGCTATTCTGCTCTGGAATATGCAGGAATGGCTGCAAAACGCACTGCCAAATATGGAGTTTCAGTGATGTTGGGTTATCGTTATATTGAAATTTTCAAAGAATTCTTGATGATATTTTAATACTGAGCCTTCTAGTTAAGGCCACGTCCAGAGGGGAGGGGCTACCAAGTTCGAGCATCTCCCCTCCCCTGAAATTTTTGTTTGACTTGTAAAAAAAAGTAACAAAAATGTATATAAACAAATTTGTGATGGGTTTTGTAAAGTTTATTTTTGTAACCCCCCCCCCCACTGAAAAAAATTCCTGAGTAAGGCCTTGCCTCTAGTTATATTTTTTTTACAGCTGAAAAAGCACGTGAAATAAATTAGAAAATTATTCTGCAAAGTGTAATCGCAGTAGCAAGATGGGCCTATATTTCCTTTAAAAATGTATTTTTCCAGTGCTTATGATTCATTTACTATAATCTGAGGGGGTTTATTTATTCTCAAAGCTACATCACAATCCTCCCAGATAATCCTCCCTTAACTGATATCAATGAGAAAAATAGGTTGTTAATAAGTTATTCCAGCCCGGGGCTCTGGGCTTTTCCCATGCCAAAATACCAACTTTCTAAGATAACAAGGATCTTAATTCCTAATCAGGAGGGATTTGCGGCCTTCTGCCTCGTCTTCAAATGGATTCATCCAAAACTTAAGAAACAGAGGTTAGTAAATACTTTCTAAGACCACACTGGCTATACACACTGGAAAGGAAATAATAAAGGATAAATAAAACCAAAAAAGGGTGAGAAAACGAGGATTTTGTCAGCCAGTGGTAAAATAAGAAGAAGAAAAACCAGCAAAAATTTCGACAAGGACCTCCGCCAAGTCCTCCTCAGCGTTGAAAAAAAAACAAGAATCTAACCTTTTAGAGTTCACTACACAAAATCCGTACAAACACTGAATGAAACACCAAAGCCGAAACCAATGAAAAAAAAAGTATTTTACCGAAGAGATTGTGCAAGAATCTTTTGCCTAGCAACACTTTTTGCTCTTCTGCCATTTCGGTTATCATTAGATATGTTAATAGGTTCTCTTAAATTTGATTGGGCACAAATATCAAAAGAGTCTTTTAGTATTAAATTGTTATAAATTGGGCTTAATGAAATGTCTCCGGTGCCCCTATTTATAGCCAAATTCCTGTTTATATATTTTTTTGTATCTTAATTACCTCTTTAAAATAACGTAGTTGACCATTTACAGTATATATGAAAATTTTCTCTTCATATAGGACAAGGTGAGAAGGATCACCGAAAATAACGAACACCAATTCGGAATCAAAACTGCCTTTTTTATTTTTCATCCTTAGGGACTTATTTACTAAATTTTTGTGTTCATACAATCGTTCACCGTGGGCCTATCCATAGGCACTGTTTTATCTCCTTATTTGGAAAATTTTTACATGGATTTCATAGAACAACCTGCTTTGAATACTTTCCACTTAAAACACTCCCTCTGGTTTTGTTTCTTTGATTATATCCTTTCTTTTGGGGAACATGGACAAGACTTTCTTGGGGATTTATTGGTACATTTAAACTCTTTTGATTTAAATCTCCAGTTCACAATGAAACTAGAAGATTCAGGAAAGCTGCCTTTGTTGGATGTTTTGATTATAAAAAATACTCCTAGCCTTGAATTTTCTGTATACAGAAAGCCGACCCATAATGTTCGGTATCTACACTTCTCGTCAAATCACCCTCCTTCTATTAAAAGAGGGGTAACAATATCTTCTGTCGACAGAGTTTTAAAAATCTGCTCACTTAATCATATAAATTCTTAATTAAATTATATCAAAGATATTTTATTCTGTAATGGCTACCCAATAAACCTTATTGAAAATATCATAGATAGACGATTAAAAAAGATAAAACAAAAAAAAAGGATGCCTGTTCACCTTGACTCAATTGTCCTAGACATTGTGAAAAAAAACTTACCACACTCTACCATACATCTCAAAACCTAGCTATGAACTTGGAAAATTTTTAAATGAACACCGACTCTCTGTATCTTACAAAAGTGAACAAAAATTGGAACGTTTTTGACTCAGGAAAAGATAAAACTAACCATGTACTGTGTAGTGGTGTCTACAGAGTCACATGTTCATGTGGGAAATTTTACATTAGTAGGACCCACAACAGCCTTGTGAACGTTTGCATGAACACAAAACTTCAATAGATAAGTCTCTGAGATTGAAAAATAAAAATTACAACTTTGATTCTGCATTGGCTCAGCATATTTTCGAAAATCCTACACATCTTGTTCTTTTTGAGGAGGCAACTTTAATATCTACTGTAAATGGCCTACCGCAATCTTTCAAAGAGGTAATTGAGATAAAAAAAATATATAAACGTGATTTTGGCTATAAATAGTGACACCGGAGACATTTTATTAAACCCAATTTATAACAATTGAATACTAAAAGACTCTTTTGATATTTGCATCCAATCAAATTTAAGAGAACCTATTAACATATCTAATGAAAACCGAAATGGCAAAACAGCAAAAAGTATTGCTAGGCAAAACATTGTTGCACAATCTCTTCGGTAAATTTTTTTTTAATTGGTTTCAGCTTTGGTCTTTCATTCAGTGTTTGTTCGGATCTTGTTTAGTTAACTCTAAAAGGTTAGATTTTTTTTTTTTTTTTTTTTTTTTTTTTTTTTTTTTTTTAGCACTGAAGACGGCTTGGTGAAGGTCCTTGTCGAAATATTTGCAGGCTTTTTCTCCTTCATATTTTACCACTGGCTGACAAAATCCTCGTTTTCTCACCCTTTTTTTGTTTTTTTTTATCATTTATTATTTCCTTTCCGCTCTTAGCATCATGCGTCATGTATAGCCAGTGTGGTCTTAGAAAGTATTTACGCAATCTTACGCGGAGCATTGGACCAATGTTGTTTTATATTTTTTAAGTTCTGTCAAAAAACATGCAAATCTTATTTGTCAGTTTAATGTTTTTGAAACTGGGGAAAGGCATCGAATTCTTCCACCTTCTTTGCGTTTCATCTTTCATTTAGGCGCATAATCGAAAGGCCCGTTTATCCAGATAATGGGTTCAAAACTTTAACACAAATTTTAAAAGACCATAGATTCAAAAGATACGTCCTTAGTAATAAAATATTTAATATCAAATCTTTATTATATCAGATTTTATCTGTTCAGGATTTTCACCAAATTTTACATATCTCACAAAAGTCTTTGCAATACGTTTTCCGTTTAGCAAAAACTCGCTTATCGGAGAAATTTTCAAAACTATAATTTCAACAGTTTCAACAAAGTCAAGCATGAATGCTTGACCTTGACTGACTATATAAACTATATGACCTTGACTATATTGGTATTCATCAGAGATGTCTCATTTTTTTGTTTCCTACAGAGTAGTATTGTTTGATTGATATGTAAACTCATTCTTTGTTGTTTTTTACTTCTTATGTTGTATTTTTGTTGTGGGTTTTTTGTATTTTTTTTCCGTTATTAACTCCTCTATCAGCATTTTAAGGGTAAAAATAAATTATTATTATTATTATTATTATTAATGTCTTACATTTGTGAAGGAGTATATATAGCTGCAGCTCCTGATCCCTTAAAATCAGATAGAACCAATCAAATCAAATCAGATTTTCCTTCCTAGATTTTTTCCAGGCCCTCCATTGGAAAATCTGTCCTCTAAGGCTTTTAAATAGGCTTTTAAAAACTTTTTAAGTATTTTTTCAAAAGGACCAAAATTTGCGATGGCCGTAAATACATCAGAAATTAAAACAAAAATAAAATACATCAAATACATCAGAAATAAAAACAACCGTAAATACATCAGAAATTATTACGGGCGTGGAGTCTGCTATTTTAGCTCTCATGGGGAGGTTGAAAATCCAGACCTACTCAGAGATGAAATTGTAAAGAGTATTCTTGATTATAGGCCATCTTTGTCGCTTTCAACTCAGTCAAAAGAAGAAATTAAAATCCTCCGGAACTTAAAAAAAGATAAAAATACAGACAAAGGAAACACAGTAGTAATTATGAATTCTCCAGATTATGAAATGAAAGCAAATACCCTTTTAATGGATAAAAACACTTACAAAGAAATAAAAAGTAATTCCACAGACAAATAGACACAGAAGTTGAGAAAAGAATTAGGAATTTTAAAAGACAGTAGACTAATTACCCCTCAAATGTACAAAAAATTCTACCCCAGGGGATGTTCAGCCCCAAAGTTTTATGGTTTGCCTAAAATCCATAAGAAAGATATTCCGTTACGTCCCATCGTAGCAAGTTATAGTTACCCAGCTACAAGTGTAGGAAAGTTATTGGTCGACATTTTTAAGCATCTTTTAAGCAAACAGAAATCTTACAGAAGAAAATCTGTGTATCTTGTTGAGAAGTTAAAATTTCAAAGTACAACAGAAAATACCATCTTATCTATAGTTTTGATGCAGTTTCTATGTACACTTCATGCGATGTCCATAAATGTGATCAGACCTTACAAAGAAAATTCGTGGAAAATTCTGCTTGGTCAGATTACAAAACCTCGGAAATTGACACAATAAAGACGCTTGTTCGTCTTTGCAACAAGTTCTCTTCGTATTTTAAGTTTCGAGAATTATTTTTCCTTTAAATGATGAGCCTATCCATGGGCACTGTATTGTCTCCTTATTTGGCAAATTTTTACATGGGTTTCATAGAACAATCTGCTTTGAATAGTTTCCACTTAAAACACTCCCTCTGGTTTTGTTTCGTTGATGATATTCTTTCTGTTTGGGAACATGGACAGGACACTTTAAGAGATTTTTTGGTACATTTAAACTCTTTTAATTCAAACCTCCAGTTAACAATGGAACTAGAAGATTAAGGAAAGCTGCCTTTCTTGGATGTTTTGATTATAAAAACTACTCCTATCCTTGAATTTTCTATAAACAGAAACCTGACCCATAATGATCGGTATCTACACTTCTCGTCAAATCACCCTCCTTCTGTTAAAAGAGGGGTAATAATTTCTTTAGTCGACAGAGTTTTAAAAATCTGTTCACTTAATCATATAAATTCTTAATTAAATTATATCAAAGATATTTTATTCTGTAATGGCTACCCAATAAACCTTATTGAAAATATCATAGACGATTAAAAAAGATAAAACAAGAAAATAGGGAGCCCGTCCCCCTTGATTAAGTTGTTACGGCAATTGAAAAAAAAACTTGCACTACTCTACCATACATTTCAAAAACTTAGTGATAAACTTGGAAAATTTTTAAATAAACACAATCTCTCTGTTTCTTTCAAAAGTGAACAAAAAGTTGAACATTTTTTCAACTCAGGAAAAGATAAAACTGACCATGTACTGGGTAGTGGTGTCTACAGAGTCCCGTGTTCATATGGGAAATTTTACATTGGTAGGACCCATCAACAACTTGGTGAACGTTTTCATGAACACAAAACTTTGATAGATAAGTCCCTGAGATTGAAAAATAAAATGACTATTCTGATTCCGCATTGGCCCAGCATATTTTCGAAAATCCTACACATCTTGTTCTTTTTGAGGAGGCAACTTTAATATCTACTGTAAATGGTCTACCGCAATCTTTTAAAGAGGTAATTGAGATAAAAACTTCCGGAACTTAAAAAAAGATAAAAATACAGTAATTACAAGAGCAGACAAAGGAAACACAGTAGTAATTATGAATTCTGCAGATTATGAAATGAAAGAAAATGCCCTTTTAATGGATAAATACTTAGAAAAAGAAACAAAAATTTATCCTACAGACAAATACACACAGCACTTGAGGAAAGAATTAATGATTTTAAAAGACAGTAGACTAATTGCCTCTCAAATGTAGAAACAATTCTACCCCAAAGGAGGTTCAGCCTCAAAGTCTTATTGTCTGCTTAAAAACCACAAGAAAGATATTCTGTTACGTCCTATTGTAGCATGTTATATTTCTCCAGCTACAGGAGTAGGATATTTTTTGGCCACCATTTTTAAGCCTCTTTTAAGCACATAGAAATCTTACATAAAAAACTCTGTATATCTTGTTGAGAAGTTAAAATTTCAAAGTACAACACAAAAAACCATCTTATCTAGTTTCGATGCAGTTTCTATGTACACTTCACGCGATGTCCATAAATGTGAGCAGGCCTTACAAAGAAAATAAGAGGAAAATTCTGCTTGATCAGATTATAAAACTTTGGAAATTGATACGATAATGACGCTTGTTCGTCTTTGCAACAAGTTTTCTTCTTATTTTAAGTACCGAGATAAATTTTCCCTTCAAATTTTGGGCCTATACATGGGCACTGTATTATCTCCTTATTCGGCAAATTTTTACAATGGTTTCATAGAACAATCTGCTTTAAATAGTTTCCACTTAAAACACTCCCTCTGGTTTCGTTTCGTTGATGATATTCTTTCTGTTTGTGAACATGGACAGGACTCTCTTGGAGATTTTTTGGTACATTTAAACTCTTTTGATTCAAACCTTCAGTTCACAATGGAACTAGAAGATTAAGGAAAGCTGCCTTTCTTGGATGTTTTGATTATAAAAAATACTCCTAGCCTTGAATTTTCTATATACAGAAAGCCCACCCATAATGATCGGTATCTACACTTCTCGTCAAATCACCCTCCCTCTGTTAAAAGAGGGGTAATAATATCTTTAGTCGACAGAGTTTTAAAAATCTGTTCACTTAATCATGTAAATTCTGAATTAAATTATATCAAAGATATTTTATTCTTTAATGGCTACCCAATAAACCTTATTGAAAATATCATAGATAGACGATTAAAAAAGATAAAACAAAAAAAAAAGGATGCCCGTCCCCCCTGATTCAGTCGTTCCGGCAATTGAGAAAAAAAACTTTCACCACTCTACCATACATTTCAAAACTTAGATATAAACTTGTAAAATTATTAAACAAACAAAATCTCTCTTTTACTTTAAAAAGTTGAAAAAAAGTTGATCATTTTTTCAACTCAGGAAAAGATAAAACCGACCATGTACTGGGTAGTGGTGTCTACAGAGTCCCGTGTTTATGTGGGAAATTTGACATTGGTAGGACCCATCAACAACTTGGTGAACGTTTGTATGAACACAAAACTTCAATAGACAAGTCCCTGAGATTGAAAAATAAAAATGACAACTTTTGATTCCGCATTGGCCCAGCATATTTTCGAAAATCCTACACATCTTGTTCTTTTTGAGGAGGCAACTTTAATATCTACTGTAAATAGCCTACCACAATCTTTCAAAGAGGTAATTGAGATAAAAAATTAGATAAAAAGATAGATAAAAAATATATAAACAGAAATTTGGCTATAAATAGAGACACCGGAGACATTTCATTAAGCCCAATTTATAACAATTTGATACTAAAAGACTCTTTTGATATTTGCATCCAGTCAAATTTAATAGAACCTATTCACATTTCTAATGTAAAACGAAATTGCAGAAGAGCAAAAAGTATTGCGAGGCAAAAAATTCTTGCACAAAATCTTCGGTAAAATCCTTTTTTTTTCATTGGTTTCGGCTTTGGTCTTTCATTCAGTGTTTTTTCGGATCTTGTGTTGTGAGCTCCAAAAGGTTAAATTCTTGTTGTTTTTTTTTTGTTTTTTTTTTTTTTTTGTAGACCTGAGGACGACTTGGCGGAGGTCCTTGTCGAAATATTTGCTTGTTTTTCGTTTTCATATTTTAACACTGGCTGACAAAATCCTTGTTTTCTCACCCTTTTTTGGTTTTATTTATCATTTATTATTTCCTTTCTTCTCTTAGCTTCATACGTAGAGGTTAGTAATAAAAGAATTGTTAAAGTTTTGATTTTTTTTTATTAAATTACTGTTTTCTATGACAGGGCAGATAAATATTATGAAAAAAAAGGATTTGTTTTTTTAATCATTATTTATTTAATTTTATTTTAAATTTCCCTGAGGCTAAGCGTCTAAGTATGGACATAAAAGTATCTAAAAAAGAGCGTTTACATCGTATACATGGTCGTATCCAGGGCTTTTTACGTGGGGGGGTGGGGGGGGGGGTAAAAAAACCTTTACAAAACGCAACTAAAATTTGTTTATATTAATTTTTGTTGCTTTGCACATGTTAAACATTTAATTTTTTTGTTTGGAGGGGGGGGGTTCAAACTGGATAACCCTGGTCCTCAGGATACGGCCTTGGTCGTGTAAATACTTTTGTTTCGAAATTAATTTTTTTTTTTAAATAAGCTGCAGGGGGAAAAAATGGAGAAAGTCAAACAAGTTAGAATGCAAAATATAGAAAAAAAATGAATTTAAGAAATTTCTCTTTAGTATTTCGATAAATCAGCTGTCGAAAATCAAAACACATTATTCATTTTCTTCCTGAAAGAAAATGGCATGTGATGATCAATTGGTGTCCATCTATTGAGTGGCTGTATCTAGAAAGCCTTAGGGTACCATCTTTTCGATGCATCATCGCCGTCCTACTTAGGGTTAGTATCTTTAATTTTAATTCTTTTGAAGTTTCTTAAATGTTCTCAAAGAGTGAATCTGCAGGTCAATATTTGTTCAATGACACTAATCTTCTGGATCTGTATTGCCCTACTCGCCCCCCTTTCAAAACATCTATTGTTAAATATCACAATTATAGACGTCTCCGAGATTTTTTTTTTTTGGGGGGGGGGGGTATTTTATTCAGAGTGGTTGAAAAAAATCATCAAGAATTTATTTGTGTGTATTGTATTACTTTTTTACGAGTCGTACACAAATTCCGGAGATTTCAATCCCAGCTGCCCCTTCCCAGAAATGGCCTCGATTTCAACAATGTCAGACATGACTTTAGGCGTGACAGTAATAATATTCTGATTGCTGACACAATTTACCGTCAATGCTAATCTAACCTCGTGGCTTGAAATAGCATTCGCTGAATACATAAGTTCAATGTGTTTTGACGACCAAAGTTTGAAAGCAGTTACTTTTTTCTTTTACACACTTTTCAACCTCTCTGCTTTCAAACATTAGCTTCTCTATATGCAAATTACTCCTTAATATTTAAAATCTAGGCTCAATCCAGATGGTGATTCGTGATATATATTTACAGATACAGTCTGGCTTAGATTTAAAGCATTCGTCCGAGCTGAGAAACTCAAGCAGAGTCCGGTTTACTGAAGATAGCTCCAGCGGAGACCCTGCGGTTATACTGGAGCCAGACTCTAGAGTAAGTACATTCAAAAAACTTGAATTATTGCCAGGTTATATTGCATCATTTTTGTTGTTGTTTTTTCTTGCTAATACTATCAGTGTTTCCATTATAGGGATTTTCCCCCTATAATAGGGATTTATGAGGTCTCTTAGGGGCAAACTTTTCTTTAAGGGAGTTGGGGATTCTTACAAGTCTTATGGATTTTTTAAGGAATTTCCAGGGTTTTTTCCTAAACCTAGTGATAAACCTAGTGATATAACGTATAGATTCATTATTCAATCAAATGAATCATATAGGAAGTTAACTAATAAAAAAAATGGAAAATAGTGGTTCATTACACCTTCCAATATGTACCATATTATCCTTTATGCAAATTTACCTTCTTTGAAACTTCCAATTTCGCAACATATCAGATGGGTAAGACTAAACTTGATGAAACTTATATATTTTAAATCAGGATAAAAATTTAATTCGTTTGACGCATCTATTGGTATCAAAATTGCGTTTTTAAGAGTTTCGGTTACTATTGAGCCGGGTCGCTCCTAACTGACAGTTCGTTTCCACGAACAGTTTGATAAATCGATCCTGAATCTCTTGATTAGGAACCTCCACAGACATATATATATATATATATATATATATATATATATATATATATATATATATATATATATATATATATATATATATATATATATATATATATATATATATATATATATATATATATATATATATATATACACAATATTTTAAAATAATTTTTATTGTATTAAAAACAGAGAAAAATATATTAAAGCCAATTCAGACATATTTTAGTTCACTGTTGCCATTAAAAAGTCCAGAAGCAATTGAAAACAGGCCAAAATATTTTACCCAAAGCACGGATTAGAACTTAAGACTTGAATTTACTGCAAATATTTGTCGTCACCTATTTTTTGGTATTAGCCCTTGATACAGTAAAAAAAATAATACATCCTAACCCTAAACCCTCCAAATACAGGGTTGGATTGTTCTATTGACAGTAAAGGCCAAAATACAGGCACTTAGGCAGTCAAATCTTAATGTGGTTTTTGATAATAATTCCATTTTTTTCAAATTATTCCATTTTTGGGAACACCCAAGTTACGTCAATTTTGCATTGTAGAACTAGAATTACTATCGAAATATTATCAAATAGGAACAAATATACAACTTAAAGGAATAGTCGCAGAGAGAAAAAAAAAGATGAGCGGCCCTAAACATGTCACAATAGAGTTGCGCAAACAGGTCAAGTGCTCTGCTCTTCTAGACCGCTGTGAAATATGGGAAGAGACTGCTGCGTCCATAGAAAAAGCAGCACGCGCTCATGACATCTGCAAGCTGTACCAGGTTCTCAAGGAATCGATTGGTAAGAAAGTTTCTATGTCTGAAGTTGTCAGAGACAGATCAGGAAAAGCCATTAACTGTCAAAAGGGGCATTTGATCAGATGAAAAGATCACTTTCGAACACTTTTTAACCCATCCCGATCATGAAATCCTTGTTGTCTCCCCCTTAGTGTTAAAAAAGAACCTATAATGTCGAGCTGACCGCCCCAACAAGAGCGAAAATACTCGAAGCGATTAAGGCCCTGAAGAACAACAAAGCCCGAGGCCAAGATGGTGTCCCCCCGGAAATATACAAACAGTGCCCTGAGATCACAGCGGAGCAGCTCCATGGTATCCTTGAAGAAGTAGGGAGGACCAACACTTTCCTAAAGGATTTGAAGACATCAGTTATTCTCCCTTTTTATAAGAAAGCTGATAAAGGTGAGTGCAAAAATCCCGGGGAATAAGTCTAATAGACATTGCGGTAAAAAAAAATTTGAGATTATTTTCCTTAACCGCTTCAAGGGGACAAGGGAGAAAAGAATCCGTTAAAACCAAGCCTGTTTCAGTCCTCGTAGAGGCTGCGCTGACAATATTTTTGCACTCCGCCTCATTATCCAGCAGTTTGAAAGGTATAATTTGCCCCTGATTCTGATATTTCTGGACTTCGTTTCCACCTTCGACTCGATCAATCACCAAAAACTTTGGAAAGATCTGGAAAGTGAAGGAATGCCTCTGAAATTTGTCGAACTGGTTAAACCATGCTGCAAGAGGTATGTGAGCCGAGTTCGAGTTTACGAAGAAGAGACGGAAGAATTTCCGGTTGAGTTTGGCGTAAAACAAGGCTGCGTCCTGTCTCTGACTGTTTAACCTCTGTATTGATTGGGTGCTTGAAAATGCACCATCTTCTCATTCAGGAGTTCAAATGGAACTCCTTGAGTTCAGGAGTTCAATTGAATACTCTGATGATGTCAAAATCCTCTTGAACCCAGAGAAAGCTCAAACTACGCTCGATGATGGGATTACTTGGGCAAATCGTATTGGCTGAAAAGTCAGTACAAGGAAGACAAAATTCATGGCAATAAATCACACTGGTCCTATTTTGCTAACTGTAAATCAATGTACGGTTGAATTAGGTTGACAGCTTCGCATACCTTGGCTCCTAACTTTGTACTGATGGATCATTAGAAACCAATATTCAACAGTGATTGCAAAAAGCACATTTGCTTCCCTCAGAAAACCGTTGTGGAACCAACGTGAAATTAGTGTAAGAACTAAAGTTTGAGTCTACCTGACTTTTGTTCAGACAATCCTTCCTTATGCATGCGAAACTTGGTTAGTGAAGCGACTACATGAAAATGCACGTAAGGTGTTTGAGCATGCCTGTCGACGTAGCATCCTCAGGATAAACCCGAATGATCTCATATCAAACGTGGATATATGACGAATGTTTGGTAGCAAGAGATGTGTTGCCATCACGATCAAGGAGCGTAGTCTGAAACAGTTGGGCCCTGTCTTACGGTCCCCAACGGAGTACTTGTCTCACCAAATCCTTCTCGCTGGGCCCCTTAGTTCATGGAAGAGATGCCAAGGGGGCAGCGGAAAAACTGGTGGAACTTGGTTAAACCAGACCTTGAACCTATTGGTGGGGTTCAGAAAGTTTGGTCAAATATGATCAACTCAATTTGTCCCATTTGCAAAGCAGCTGGCAGCAGACCGCACTACATGGTCCAAACAGGTCTCGAAGATCCTTGATGCCGGGCAAGGTGGAAAAGCCTGACTGCAGCCACAAGTAAAGTAAGTAAAGAACATCCGTGAGTCGTATGACCCTGAGAATATTACCCAAGAAAACCCTGCTGAAAAATGGTATCTGCTTTTGTTTTGCCAATTGTCAAATAAAAGATGTCTCACTTTTATTTTTCTATTTCTTTAATAGAGCATATGGTTCTAAGTTTAGTGTTCACTTATCCTATTAGAAAATGAAATAAAAGTTGTGGCACCCGATTGTCGTTTGGTTCAAAGTTATATTGATTGTTAGTGTAGGTTTTGTGTGCCTCTTTGAAAATAGTAAATCAATTAAGCATTTGTAAAATGTGTTCCTTTTTGAAATCATCTAATTAATTGTAATTTGCGGCAGACTGGATTCATAAATCTCAGGTCAAGACTCAGGTTTCAAAGGTCCATTACCTCCAAAAATACTATGCATCGACTGGGAGTACCCAAAGAAATTTGCCCCCTCCCATCCTTGCAATATACTTTTCCAGCTGTGTTAACATCTCCCCCCCCAAATATCGTGAAGGTTAACATTCTAAACATGATAAAACTCTGGCTGATGTCTACCCCTAGCTGGAAAATGTTCTACTAAATGTCTCCTTATTTTTTGCCCCTTTTATTCTTCTGTCATAAGAGTGGATCAGCCTTCCCTATTCAAGCAAAAGGGTTTGCCAAAATTTCGAAATCCTGTCATGCCTTCAGTCCCTTTATTCTGTCTCAGACCCCTTTTTTCTGTTTGTCTTAATATATGTTTAGTTAGTGTGGGATTGACATCGTTTTGGTAAAATTGAAACTTGGAATTTGAAACGATATAGTGTCAAAACTGTCGAGATTATTTTGTCAGAGGGATTTTTAAACTGTTTTAGCCGAAATTAAAGAGCTTTCACTCTTTCTCATTTTTTTTCTAAAAATGTCAATTTTTTCAATAAATTTCATTTATTTTTTCTCTAAAAGTGTGGCATGGATAACAATTTCTTGGTCAAGACGGGGTTACTTGGCATAGAGCCAACATAATCATCGATCTTTTGTTAGTCATTTTTGGAAATTGAATAATCAGCCGAAATGCTGATGTCAATGTTTCCTCAGGTCAATGTGAGGTCTTCTTTTTATATTCATCCCGTACCTTTACCTGACGAATTATTTCATGACAGTTGTCCTACATTTCTGTTGTGCTTATATTATATTCGTCAATACTATCTAATTTTCAGTCTCTATTCTTTTCTCCAGGCCATTCCCCTATGGTTACCATCCCCGATAAGGTCATATACTTTAGTAAAATAAACGAGCTACTAAGCCCACTGTCACTGTTTTCTTTAGCATTTTATCACAGTTAAAAAGCTTATTGTGGAAAACCTGCGTGACCGTTATCGTTAGTAAGATCGCTTTAGTAAAATCCAAGCTAAAAAATTCATCGAATTTACTTTGTAATTATTTTTACATCATTAAATAGAAACAAACTGACCCTAGTTTTTGACAGAAAACAACCAATGCTGCCACCAATCTCAAAAGGCACAAACTAAGCCACGAATTTCCACAAACATATCCAATCAAAATTTTGAGATAGCCATTTTGTTCAACGTAGTTGAAAGGTTCGGAAATTATGTCTTTCAGGATTACACTCCCCTCACATCCCTCAGGGCAAGGGTTGTAAGTCATGCCCTTGGGGCATATTAGGTTTTTCTTATAGACAGCATTGTCGTAGAAACTTCAAAAAGGGCTCCTTCAATTGGAAATTGAACGGGCTAGTGCTCTTTTTAATAGTCGAAAGGGATTGGAGAGCAACTAACCCCCCTCTCACGCCCACCATTTCCCCAAACACATCCAATCAAAACTTTGAGATAGCCATTTTTTTTAACGTTGATGAAAATTCTTGAACTTATGTCTTTGAGGATGACAAACCTCCTCCCCCCCCTATAGCTCTCAGGGCAAGGGTTGTAAGTTATGCCCTGGGGGCATTTAAGATTTTTGTCGAAAGCGTTGTCGTAGAAACTTCAAAAACGGCTTATTCGATTAGAAATTGAAAAGACTAGTGCCCTTTTGAATAATAGAAAGTGATTGAAGGGCAACTAACCCTACTCTCAAGGTTTTTGAGGAGGATACAAACCACAAGAGCCTGAGGAAGAGGGTTGTAAATTATGCCCCTGGGGCATTTAAGGTTCTTATGGAAGGGATGGTTTTATAAGCATTAGAGGTGGCTCATTTGGCTGAAATTCGAACTCCTAGTTCCCTTTTAAGAGTCAATAGTGATGGAGGAGGTCAAGTAGCCCCCAGCAAACTAACCCTCTTTTCACTAAATGCATCTGATTGAAACTGTGTCATGGCAATTTTGTTTAAAATAGTCCAAAGAACATATAAAAATGCTTCCAGGGTTGGCACAACCCCCCAGAGCCCTGGGACAAGGGCTTTAAGTTAGGCCCTGAGGGCATTTACGGTTTTTATGGAATGGATGGTCGTATTAAATTCAGATGGGTCTCATTTAATTTTAAATTGGAAGTTATAGTGAACTTTTTAAGAGTCAACGTAATTTGAGAAAAACCTAACACCCCCCCCCCCCTACGACCACCATTTCCCATAACAAATATCTAAATAACGCTTTCAGACATCAATTTTTTCAGCATTGTTGAAAGGTTCATTAATTATGCATAGCAACAGTTGTAGTAGCAGTAGTATCATTAGCAACAGTATGCAAATAGCACCTTTTTTCAACGTCCCCTTCAACACACGATGAAATTTTAAAATTAATACCATCAACCGGTCCTGAAGCATTGCTGATACGTCCTTTTGACAACCTATATGAGCATAGTGTGTTTTGATTTATTTCAATACAGTTACAATATTGCCAGAAATTTTCGCCTTACCCTTAGGTTTATTAGTTGTTCTAGCAGCGCCAGTAAATACAGTAGTAGCAGTAGAAGTACAGTTAATAGTAGTAGTGTTTGCTTTAGTAACAAAAGTAGTAGTAGCAGTAATAGTAGTAGTAGCAGTAGTTGTAGGAGTAGAAGCAATAGTATTATGATGCGAATATTGTCTTTTGGTTAATTCTACATCCCCCACGACAAGCGTAGTAAGTTTTAATTTCACACGCGAAACTGTTCCTAAGATATTGCTGATATACCCTTTTGACAACCTGCAAAGGAACGACAGGTTGTTATCCGTACAACAAAAATATTCTCTGAAAATTTTACCTTCATACCTTCATAGGTTGTGGATTTGGAGCTAGCCAGAAGACACTGTGTGTATTTATTTAATGCTGCGTCTATGGTTACTGTAAACAACGACACTAATGGCATTAAATTGAAACTTTTAAGGAACGATTAGGAGGAGTTTCAATTAAACGAAAAACCTATATGCAACCAGGTATTAAATGGATATATAAACACTAGAGAACATATAAGTACATAGGTAGCGATGCTTTTTCATAGCTAGTAATATCATTAATATTTTAAAGGAGCTAATTTGATTAGAAATTAAAAGTTCTAGTGCCCTCTTAAGAGTCAAATATGATTGGAGGGCAATTATTTTATCTTTAGCTCATTATTTTCCAGACACTTCCAATCAAAACTTTACGACAGCCATTTTGTTCAGATTAGCTGAGTGGTCTAGTAACTATATCTCTAGGATTATTGTGTAGGTCAACCTCCCACAGTTATGTAACTTGTCCATTATGTTCAAAACTAAATGTAGCTTTAAAATTAAATCAAAATACACTGTTTGTATGCTGGTTGCCTATAAGACATCTCAGCAATACACCAAGAACGACGTTAAAATTTTTGGGGCTATTTTTATTGCTACTTCTGCTCGTAAAATTTTACTAAATCAAAAGAGTGTAATTGTATCCAGGTATATTGTAATATACTATTTGTGTTATGATTTTCAAAAGAGTTTATCTTGCCATAAATTGCTGAAAAAGTTTTTCCAGCATATAAATAGCAGGCCAAATTTTAAAGGAAAACCGGAAAGATTCAAACTATTTTTTCTTTTTCCCTGAAAAAGACTATGTCAATATAAAACTAACAGAAATTAATTTAAAAAATATTTTTCCACAAAATAAGTTTTCCAAAATAAAGTATACAACTTTATTAAACCAAAAATGAACAAAAATAGACTCAAATAATTTACCAAGCATACAACTACCACAAATAAGTATCAATAAATAAATGGAACTCAAAACGAGAAGAAACTAAAATAAATAATATAGACAAACTCAAAACGAGTAGAAATTAATACGAGTAGGGTTAAAAACCCCATGCTTTCTAAAAGCAAGAATATAATTGGTACTTTATTGAAAAAAATTCTTTTAAATGTTTTCACTTTTATATACTTAAGAAATAAAAAATTAATTCATATTTAAAGGAATAAATATTAGCATATGTATATTAAACTGACAATGCACATTCATTTGAATTTTTTTCAATATAATACAAATTACATTCTTGCTTTTTAAAAGCATAGGGGTTTTGAACCCTGCTTAGATTAGTTTCTGCTCGTTTTGAGTTTGAGTCTGTTATTTATTCTAATTTCTGTTCGTTTTTGGTTTCATTTTTTTTATTGATACTGGTTTGTGGTAGTTTTATGCTTGGTATATTATTTGATTCTATTTTTGTTCAGTTTTGGTTTAATGGAGTTCTTTACTTTTTTTTAAAAAACTTATTTGGTGGAAAAAGTTTTTTTTATTTAATCCATGTAAAAAGTGGATACAACATCTCTTTCTGTTTCCATGTATTAAAACATCCAGGGAATTCTTACACACTGCAAAGAACATAATTAACTAGCTTCCCAAGGTGTATTCGTAGTGATGGCCATTGGAAGAAGAAGGTGTTTAAAGGATGTGCACGTGGCAAGCATTGCTATCTAGAGGGCCTTGAAAGAATTTTCGACACCAGAAAGGCTTTCAAATGATATATTACACTGGGGATATATCCAGGCAGGTTATAATGCACAATTGGGTCTCTTAAGAAGGAAACATGTTAAGAAAACAATTCTTACTTCAGAATATGCAGAATAATTGTTGTTAAGATATTTTGAAGACTTCTACTATACTTTACCTCTCCCCCCCTAATGTGCAAATATATAACCCAAATTATATATTTTCCATGTGTTTTTCAATGTTTTTCTACGGGTAAATCTAGGGGATAAAAACCCCCTTCCCTCACTTGATACCCCTGACTTGTCGTTTTTTTCCCAATTGACATTAGTATAAATATAAAGTGTTAAGAAGAAATGGAAGATATGTCTGCGAGCTAAAATCAGAATAATGGGTGCCACGGCTATGACATTTGTCAAGACTGATTCTGAAACATGGGCACTTCGAACAACTGGAGAAAATTGGTAAATATTTTCGAAAGGAGTCATTTCGATAATTTTTGGTAATTGTATGACATTTTTTTCTAATGGAGATACGGAGCACTTTTTGAAATTCAGGGAAGAGCAATGTTATTTTTTGGTTTTTTCTTTGTGTTTTTTTTTTTTTTTTTTGTTTTATTTTTTTTCAACCATGAAAACATGATTGAAAAGGTATTTTCTATACATTTCTAGGGGTAACGATTGCTCACTGGCATCTATGCCAGTGAGCATAGATGCCAGTAGCCCTTTAAATTTCCAATCGAATGAGCCCTTTTTGAAATTTCTACGACAAAGCTTTCTATAAAAAGTTTATATGCCCGCAGGGCATAACTTACAACCATTGCCCTGAGGGCTGTGAGGGGAGTGTCCTCCTCAAAAATATAATTTCTATCTGGAAATCGACTACATAGAACAAAATGGCTATCTCAAAATTTTGACTGGATGTGTTTGGGGAAATGGTGGGCGTGGAAGGGGTGTTAGATGCCTTTCAATCACTTTTGACCCTTAAAAGAACTCTCAATTTCCAATCGAATGAGCCCCCTTTGAAGTTTATACGACGACTCCTTTCATATGAAGTGCCCATGCCCTTCATATGAAGGGCCCATGCCCCCCGCCCCTGCCCCTCCATATGGGCGCCCATGGTATTATGTTCAAACTATCGGGGCTGCTTCTGCTCTTAAAATTTAACCAAATCAAAATAGCGTAACTGTATCCAAGCTATCAAAGAAAGAAAAAAAGAAAAAAAGGCTCTGAACTCGGAACTGGGTTTCTTTGCAGCAATTTCACACCCAAGAGGGGATAGAATGAGTTTCTACCTTTGAATATAATTTTTAAGAAGCATCTTAAACCTAGTGCATTTTTATGTTGCGTGAACCTGGAAAATTAAAATAAGAAAGAAAGTTTTTACTAGAACAAATTAACTTTCTCCAAAGAAAGGAAATATAAATACTCTTAAATATTATCTTTTATCAGCGTCATAACGATACAAGACTTAAAAAATGAATAACGAAAAAATATTATTTTGATAGCTGCCTTAATTTTGATATTATTCCGATTATTATTTTATTTGTGTTTTTCTTTTAATGAACCTAGAGTTTAGTTTTGTACATTTTTTAATCATATACTGTATTTATCTTCGACTAGTATTCAAGATCATTTTCAAAGTTAAACAATAAGCCCTCCTTCTATCGCCCAAAATTTTCTCAAGACTTTCATCTTGATTTCGTCAGTTCAATTTCGTCAATCAAGTTTCTTGATTTCGTCAGTTCAATTTACGGCTATTAAGTTGGAACAAGAATGACGCATGGCAATATACATGGGAAATATACAATAGGAGCTGTATATTTGCACGTTGGGGGGATTAGAGGATTAGGGGTAGAGTTTTATAGAAGCGGCATCAAAATGTGTTACCTACATTTTTTCTGTATATTACGAAGTAAGAACTTATTGCGTAACACATATATAAGTACCGTAAGTACTTTCTCGCGAGATTAAACTTTGAAAAGAAATAGGCAAAATTTTTGAAAAATATAAGAAGTATGAAAGATATCGTAAACATGCTGAGATTTCAAGGGGGTAAGACATGTATTGCAAGCACTCTTCCCTCATATGGGTAGGCTTGGGTTACCTTACCTGGAGCCAAATTTTTTTTATTTTTTTTATTTCTTTTTTTTACTAACATAATTTTTTTAAGTTTTCTTTTTTCCAGGAATTAAGTACCGATTCAGATGTGATGAATAATATTAGTCATACTCCTAGTCTAGATGATAATCACCCCATACTGCCTCCACCTGAGGAAATTGTCCTTAAGTCATCAGAGGCGAGTGTTCAAATCCCCAATAATATAGGAAATCACAGTGAATCACAACCCGCACTAGAAACACAAACCAAATTTGATACACAACCGTAAGTGCTATTTCCCAAATATTGTGTGCCATAGGATGGTAAAATTGAATAACAAATTTGAAGAAAAAAACTTAGTTTGACATCAAACGTGCTAAATTGTCTCTTGAGTATAAACTTGGGCAATGCAAGAGGCTCTCAAAGTATGGGATGCGATCCTTTGGATTGGCACCAAAGCTTTATAGGGGGATCGGGTGCAAGAAAATACAAAATCAAGATTGTTTTTGTGGGATAGAAAATTATTTGTGAAAATTGCGTAATAATAATCGCGTCCTGTATAGTATACATAATTCAGTAGCCTATATTTATACACCACATACAGGCAACAACAATCAACAAAGGCCATTACTGATAACAGGTTTGTTGTTTTATCGATACAGCATTACTAAGTTTTTTTTTTTTATTATGGTTGACTATTAACATTATTTTTGTGAGGGAAGCATATGTCTAGGATTGATAAAAGGGGGAGGGTGGTCTGATAAGTTTGAGAATTTCTGCCATAGGCTATTATGTATACTAGAGGAGAAATATTAAATAATTAAAATGATAACATCGGAAAATATTTGCGGTTTACAAATATGTATTTTAGATATAAAAAAAAGCCTTTTACACATATTCGAAATTAATTTGTCACGGAAACGTTAATAGTCATCGAGCTTGGATATGTTCGAAAACAAAAAAAAAGCAGTTTACTAATCTGTATTTTTTATATTACAAAAGTATCCTTTTACAAAATATTCGAAATTAAATTGGCATACAAACGTAAATGGTCATCGAACTTGGAAATGCTCTAAAACAAAAACAGGCGGTAAACTAACCTTTATTTCTTATATTAAAAAAAAGTGGCCTTCTAAAATATTTGAAATAAATTTGGCATGCAAATGTAAATGATCATTGCGCTTGGAAATGCTCAAAAACAAAATAAAGAATACTTTCAGAGAAATAAATTGGTTAATCAGTTTCTTGATTTTTAAATACGAAAAATTTTCTCAATTTTAAAGTTCTATAACTTGTTCATTTCTCTTAGTAATTTTACTATAATAAATAAAATATGTTTCAATCAATACATTGAAGAGTAGTTATAAAAACCCCACCGAAAAGTATTTTTATGTCGAAACATAGGCACTTTCTAATCTTGTTACGTTTTTTTTCTATTTTCTATTTTTATGTTTAATTTTTTTGCTTTCTATTTTACGTTTAATATTTCTATTTTCTATTTTTTCCTTTTATTAGTTTTCTATTTCTTTTAAATATTCTATTTTACGTTTAATTTTTCTATAAATAAGTCACGCAGAAGCAAAATTTGTAAAATAAAAGAAGAAAATTCAACATGTAGATTAAACACTGTTCTTCCTTTTTTGTGTGTGTGTGTGTTTGTTATTTACCTTTTTTCTGCGTTTATCGCTAAGTGACATAATATGCCCTTGCAAATTTTTGGATAGATTTTGAATTTACTACTTAAGAAAAATTATATACTATCCAATTGCTAAGATGTTTGTTGAGCTCCTGGAACTTAATTAGCTAAATTTCCTTTTGTTTTTTAATAGCTCCCTCTCAGCTTATTTCTTTCTTTTTCCCGTTTTTCGCAAGAATATTTTCACGGCTTATATGAATAAGCCAGCCATTGCCTGAATTTTTTAATCAGTCAAATCTTATGCATTGAACAGAATAGTAAGTCTTTACAGCTTACTGCGTGTACATATTTTTTTCTAGTATAGACTCTGGTATTGGATATTTCGTCATGATTTTTGCTTTAGGATGGTTACTTCTTCTGTGTTATTATTGGAATACATCTTACAGGGGCGTAATTTTCTATGGGGCAGGGGGGTAACTTACTCCTCTAGGCGTTGTAAATTATGTCCCGGGGGCATATATGGCTCTTATAGAAGGGATGCTCGTATAAACTTCAGAGAGGGTTCATTTGATTAGAAATTGAAAGTTATATATATCTCGACTCATTTTTATTGCCTTGCTGTTACAGCCAAGGTGAACAACTTTTATTTCAATAAAGTAATTGACCCAAGATCCATAATAAAGTTATACATGTCAGTTATGTGATTCTGGAGCAGAGATCCTCTCTAAATATATGTATTATCTACATATATTGATATATTTAAAATATATATTTTCTTATATCTTATATTATTAATATATATTATATTTTATATATATTATCTACTTATATTATATATATTTATACATATACATATATATATATATTTATGCATATATATATATATATATATATATATATATATATATATATATATATATATATATATATATATATATATATATATATATATATATATATAATAAAAAATATATATATATATATATATATATATATATATATATATATATATATATATATATATATATATATATATATATATATATATATATATATATATATATATATATATATATATATATATATATATATATATATATATATATATATATATATATATTTATTTATTTATTTATATATTTATATGCATATTTAATATATATATATTTATATATATATTTATTATATATTTTATATTTATATTATTTATATATTTATATGCATATTTAATATATATATATATATATATATATATATATTATATATTTATATTTATATTATTTATATACATATTTATTATTTACATATATTTCTTTGAGTTTGTTTTTGAATCTGTCATGACTCTTTTCTGAGTCATATGTAACTCGAGTCTCTTCTGATTCTCGACTTGGTAAATAAAACACCATTTTGTACAACAACGGATTTTTTGCGTTCCTAGTAGCCATAGACGTATTATCAAACAGTTCGTGGTAACGAACTGAAAGTAAGGAGCGACCTGGCTCAATTGTAACAGAAACTCTAAAAGACGGAATTTTGATACCAATAGATACATCAAAAGAATCATATTCTTATGCAGATTTCAAATATATAAGTTTCATCAAGTTTAATCTTACCTGTCAAAAGTTACCTGGGAAAATTTGCCTTATTTTCGAAAAAAGGGGAAACACCCCTTAAAAGTCATAGGGCTTTAATGAAAATCACACCATCTGATTCTGCGTATCAGAGAACCCTACTGTTGGGTTCTCTGATAATAGGGGATAGAGATGATTGGCTGGGCCAAGCGAAGGTCCATCCCTATGAACAGTGGTGTACAAAATATTTTTTTGATTTAGTCTGCGTTTAGACCCCGTTCAGGGAGATATATTTTTGTGTGATTATTGTGACCCTTTTGGAAGAATACAAGTAATGTATTTTCTACAAACTGTGTACAAGTTTCCGTAACCCAGGCAGGGTAGGAATAGAGTTACGAGATATCGTCATTATTATATTGACAGGGAGGGTTGTTACCTCCAAGGAGAGAGTTAGAGATTTCTAGCCATAACCCAAGGTGGGTACATTTGGCTTTAGAAAGTGTCCATTTGACCACTCGACCGCGTTATCATACCCTGGGACAGGGTATACTGTAAATAGGATAGTACCAAACCCGATATTTGCAGAACCGGTGTGGTAGACACGGCATCACATTATATTTTTGGGCCGGGGCCTTCCCTCCAATAAGTGGTGACACCCGAATATTAACACGCCAGTGGCGTTGTGGCCTACCGGTATAGCACTGGTGGCTAAATACCACGAACATTGGTGGCAGCTACAAAAGGTCCTATCAGTAAACCTGATAGTAAAAGAATTCTGCGTTTTCGAAGAGACAAGTAATTTAGCCTACAAGAGTAGCGTATTGTGGCTACATATATAAGAAATCATAAAGAGAATTTTTTTTTTATCTGGGCTGTGCCTAGTTGGATAATAATAAGTAATAAAATTCAAGTATCAATAGATCACGCAAGTAATTAACTTGTGAGGCAAGGGAGGCTGTACCGCCTACGTAGAATCGGCAAATTAAAAGGAAACAATTTTTCACGAAAGGATAAAAAGAGACATTGATAAAAGGATTTTCATTCCGACGGAAGACGTTAAGTAAACCTTGAAATAATGGCGGATAAACGAAGAATTCAGACAAGATCTACCGCGGTAAAAGAAAAATCGTATTCAGACGCATCGCAGTTATATGCGACTCCCGTTGGAAACACCCTAAGAAAAACGCCATCAGATAGAATCTTATATAACTAAGGGGATGAAATAGAAGAGATTTCTGAGACGTGTGAAGGGGAAATCTTCAAAATAAAATCAGTAATTGAGCGATCTCCGGTACAAACCATGGAAGAAGAAAAGAGTTTAAGGCAGATTCAGAAAGAATTATTCCCAGATAAAGAAACCCAGACAAAAGAAACAGTGGCAATAATTCATGAAGAAAACTCACTATATGAAAGGACGAATAAAACAAAACCAACTCACCCTTCAGATGAAGTACAAAATGCAGGAGAGTTGAGGATAAAAGAAAATATAATTATAGAACGAATAGAATCAGAAAACGAATTAAGAGGATATAAAAACAGAAAGATTCATAGTAGGCCAAGTAGCACCAATAGTAGAAGCTCAATTTCCAGCAGGGGCTCGCGAAAAAGTACCCGAATAGATTTGACACAACAACTATTAAATTTCATGGAGAATGACATATTAGCCAGAGAACGAAAAGAGGAGGAAGACAGAAAAGAAAGAGAGAAAGATAAACAAGAAAGAGAGAAAGAGAGGATAGCTAGAGAGCAGAGAGAAGAGAAGATTAGAATAGATAGAGAACGAAAGGAGGATGAAGATAGAGAACAAAGAGAAAAAGATAGAGGAGCCAAAGAAAAAAAGGATGAGGCAGACAGAGAGGAAAGAAAAGAAATACTGGAAATGATTGCAGGGAGAAAGTCCCAAGAGACTCAGAAATCGTCTACAATAGAGGTAATGCTGGCAATAAACCTTTCACCAATGAAAGAAAATGAAGATGTGCATTTATACATATACAATTTTGAAAAAACGGCGGAATTAAGCGGATTGCCGAGAGAAAATTAGGTGACAAGAATACAGCCCTTCCTTAACTACAAAGCGCAAATTGCATATAAAGCATTACCAATCTTTTGACTACTCAAAAGATTTTGAAAGACTAAACCAAGCCATTTTTGAAAAGTTTCAACTCTCCCCCGAGCACTTTCAAAGAAGATTTAGAAGCGAAAGAAAACGAGACAACGAAACTTATAAAGAATACGGGTACAAATTGAAAGATATGTGTTTGAAATGGCTAGAGTTAGAAAATTATAGAATGTATGAAGAGCCGGAAGAGATAAAAGAAAAATTGACGGAAGCGATAAATAAAATAGTAATAGAACAATTCTTAGAAAATACCCATCCAAGTATGAGAATGTACCTAAAAGAGAAAAACCCACAAACAATTGAAGAAATGTCCGAATTAGCAGACAGGCACACTGAAATTAGGAGGGAGGCATTCCCAACAAGAACAAGGTTAGGAGGAAATGCTAGGAAAGAATACCCGTACACAGAAAATAAAAAGAATGCTAGCCAAATATGGCAAACACAAGGAGAAGTAACATGCTACCACTGTAACTTGGGCGGCCACTATAGCATCAATTACCCAAATAAAGACGGTAGAAAATACGGCCAAAAACAGGAACAGTAGGACGTTACCTGTTATAACTGTAATAAACGAGGACATTATGCCTCAGATTGCCGTAGCGCGAAAAAAAATTACGATAATAATTACAGAGCAAGGGACGATGGGGCAAACGGAAGACAGGACAATCCGGGAAACGATCGATCCCGAGAGAATTGGAAAAAGTCTCAAACGTATAAGAGAACCGCATGGGTTAAAAGCCCAGAGAATATGAAAACTTGCGCATTTGCAGAATCACACAAAGTATGTGACGAACTAAAGGGTAAATCGGTAGAAATAGCTATTGATTCCTGCAGCGACCAAACCTATTTACGGGAAGACTTGATAAAGAAAACCGACATAAATTACAAAAATAAATTGGCAGCGCTATGCTACTATGGAGCAGAACATAAATGTCCGACAGCTCAGGTCATAATAGAAATCGCCAATAAAGAGGGAAATACGGTTAAAAGGAAGTAAAAGTAGGGGTTGTACCTACTCTTGCAGTAGACGTTTTATTAGGGGGAGATTTCGGCAATATCGAAAACTTTCTTGCACTAAAAGCAACTTCCATGATTAAAAAAGTAAATTCGGTGACACGAGACCAATAAAAAAAGAAAAGGGAGGCTCCGCAATTCATTAATGAAAATGAAGATCAAAATATACAAAACTAATTTAAACTTAACGACGGGATTTTTATAAAAAATACGAAACTAAGAAAACCTAAAAGCCAAAAAACACCAGAAAAAAATGACCATAACCATAAACAAGATAAATTATTGACCGCTGAAAGAGAACCAGAGGAAGCCAAAGATAAATTAACCGAAATACTCGGGGTAACCTCCGAAAAATTCGCAGGTTTACAAACAAATGATAGAGATTCCAGAAAAATAAAACTAGCACTAACGAATTAAAAGAATCCCCAATCTAAACAGTTTTCCAGTAATGGAAATCTACTTTACAAAATAATGGAGACTGGGGAAAACCCTAGAAAATTACGACTTTTGGTACCACATGAACTGAGGAAAGCGGTAATAAAATTGGCTCACTCAAGCCCAACGGGGGGACACATGGAATCCCAAAGAACAAGAGAGAGAGTCTTGCAGCGTTTACAGTAGAAAGGATTAAGAAAGGATATTATCAACTTTTGTAAAAGATGCAAAGATTGTCAATTAGTCGCATACAAAAAACCAAATGAAAAAGTTCCAATGAAAAAAATGCCAATTTTCGGCAAACCATTTGAGAGAATTTCAATGGACATTGTAGGTACAATTCTGAAATCTAGCGCGGGAAACAGATTCATTCTAGTTATTAATGATCTGGCTACAAGATACCCAGAAGCTATCCCAATGCGAACAGTAAAATCACCAAAAATCGCAGAAAAATTATCGAAATATGTCTCACGTCACGGAATCCCAAAGGAAATTTTAACAGATAATGGAACCATTTTATATCAAAATACATTCGAAAATTACACGAAATTCTCGGTATTAAACAAGTATTAACTACTCCATTCAATCCTCAGACAAACGGAGTGACAGAAAGATTTAACGGAACCCTAATTAGTATGTTGAGACGTTTTGTAAGAGATGATGTAAACCAATGGGACAAAATGCTTCCTTGTGTCCTTTTTGCATACAGAGAAACTCCATACCAAGTTACAAGGTTCTCGCCATTTTAATTACTGTATGGGACAAACCCGAGGGGGGTGTTAGACATTTTAAAGGAATCATGAGATAACATAAAGAAAGAAAAACGAGCAAAAATGGGGTTTTTATAGGCCAAATGACGATACTGAAAAAACAAAGCGAATATTTCGAGAGGACAAACGCCTCTCTTCTTCAGCGCGAAACGAAACGATGTATCAATAAAAGCCAAAAATTAAAAGAATTAAAACCAACTACCTAACAACCATAAAAGCGAGTTATTCGCCAATATCCGCGATTTGCACAAAATCCAAAAAACATGAACTGCCATCGACGGATACTAGCGAGCAACTGACAAATGAAAGGAATCAATTCATTCACTCGAAAAAACAAAACGAACCAGCAATTAAATAAGTTGGAAAACTATGTCCTTTGATTTCGGATTTTAATTAAGGCATTTCTTGCAGACACCCTTTGAGACCTAAGGGGTTGTTCACGTGTTTGATTAGATGACTGGGAAAGTGGTTCAAGGTTTATTTCAGGGATTACTAACGTATCGGCTTCTCTTTTGAGAAAACCGAAATATGACTCGTTTATTCTTAAATCACCGGAATCTCTGTTTAAAGCTAGACCTAAATGTTGGTATTTATAAATTTCAACAGCTTCTCTGTAGTGCTGGACAATACCTTTATCATGCGAAATAAGACTAGCTTGACTAAACAAAATAGTATGGTCTGGTTTTTCAAAAATGTGCTCTGCAAGGGCAGAGTCAAAATTTCCTGGTTTTTTCCGCTTTTTAAGTGTATTATTAATTGAACTAGAATGCTGGGTTAATCTATCTGTTAGTCGCTGATTTGTTCTTCCGATATACCAAAGACCACACGAACAAGGAATTCTGTAGACACCGGAGTTTTCACCTATCGGTATAGGGTCTTTACCTTGATAAATTTGGGACCTGATAGTTTTTCTGGGTCTATAATAAGTGTAAATGTTATTTTTCCTTAGATTTTTTTTTTGAAATGTGGTCTGAAATCCCTTTAATGTATGGGAGGCCAAAATAAACTGAATTTTCCCTTTGATTTGTGTTTTCTGTGGAACTATCTGATAATCTTTTAATGCGTTTTGTAATTACAGAATTTATTAAACTAATTGGATAACCATTCCCAAATAAAATATCTCTAAGGTGGTTGAGTTCTAAATCCAAGAAACGTGTTGAACAGACTTTCAATGCTCTATCAACTAGAGAAGTGACAACTCCTCTTTTCACAGCAGGAGAATGATTGGAGGAATAACTTAAGTAACGGTCATTATGTGTGGGTTTTCTATATACACTAAACTCGAAACCCGAATCATTTCGGTGCACCAGAACATCTAAGAAAGGAAGACGCCTCTCTATCTCTGATTCCTGAGTAAATTTCAGTTTTGGATCCAAGGAGTTGAGGAAGTGAAGAAAAGAACCCAGAGACTCGTCACCATGCTCCCATAAATAAAAAATATCATCTTTAAAACGAACCCAAAATTCAGGTTTACAAGAACTTTGCAAAATAGCCCTTTCTTCAAGGTCTTCCATGAAAATATCAGCCTGTATTGGAGAAAGGGGGCACCCATGGAGAGCCCATATTTCTGTCTATAAGAAATGCCTCTGTAATGGAAATAAAAAGAAGTGTTGTTACAAAGGGCTGTAAGCGAAAGAAGTGTCTGATTCGAAAGAGTAGAATTTTCTGATATAGATGGGTTAGAATTAAGTTTTTGCTCCAAAAACAGTTCGGCCTTTTGAGGATCACAATTGGTATACATTGAATCTGCATCAAAACTGCCAATTCTTGTATTTGGTTTAACCGAAACTTGCTTTACCTTGGAAACAGAATCAGCGGAATTTTTAATATAGGATTTTTGAGCCTGAATTAGTGGGCGAAATATCACTGATAAGAATTTTCCTATTTTTGCTGTAGGAGAATTAAAAGAAGAAACAATGGGTCGAAGTGGATTACCAGGCTTATGAACTTTAGGAAGACCATAAAAGCGAGGGGACGTGCACCCGCGTGGGTAAAACCTTTTGTACAATTGATCTGTAATTTAACCTTTTCCTTTTAGATAAGAAAGCTCTTTTCGGACTTCCTGTACAAATTTTTCTGTGGGATCGGTAGCTAATTGTTCATATGTGTTAGAATCATTTAAAATTTCTCTGATTTTTTTGTCGTAATCATCTGAATCATGAGATAATGAGTAGAAAAATGAAGAAACAGTGATAATCCACTTGCTATCACTACGAGAAAAACTGCATAAATACCATGAAATTGCCAAGCAAGCACAGGGGGAATATGCAGAAAAAACTAAATTATGGTACGATAAATCCGCCTGAATGCGCGAATTCACGGAAGGGGATGAGGACCTCATATTGCTATTAGACGGAAATAAGAAATTGGAAGTAGGATGGAAATGACCATTTAAGGCGAAAAAGAAATTTAATGATGTAAACTGTATGATAGAATTGGATGGAGCAAGAAAAAAAGAAGAAATTTACTATGTGAATATACTAAGGAAATTTAACAGGGAGAATGAAAGGGGAAGCCACAAAGATCTGCAGAAGCGCTGTCTCATGATTTCAACCTCAGAAAATGACGAGGAAAGTGCCCCTTTGGGTACAATAGACCCGGAAGAAACACATATAAATGCCATTGAAAGAATTTCGTCAGAAACACATCTAAGCCGAGCTCAGAAAGACAAATTAAAAAATTTATTCACGGAATTTGCAGACGTAATAACAGACTTAATCGGAAAAACAAAAAATGTGGTACATGAAATACTAGTAAAAGACAGAAAACGAATAACACAATAATCGTACCGAATTTCAGAATCTGAAAGAAAAGAAATAAACAATGAAATAGACTGAAAGCTTGATTTCAGATTTTTGATAAAGCCATTAAATTCAGAATATGCAGTGCCTGTTGTATTAGTCCCGAAGAAGGATGGCTCCATTTGGTTTTGCGTAGACTACAGAAAACTGAATAATATTTCCGAATCAGACACGTACCCAATACCAAGAATGGATGAAATTCTTGAGTCAGTTGGCTCCGCATAATTTATATCAATTTTAGACTTGAGAAGGGGATATTGGTAAGTAAAAATGGACCCAGATGATTCAGCAAAAACTGCTTTTATTACGCCTTTTGGGCTATACCAGTTTAGGTATATGCCTTTTGGAATAAAAGGGGCACCAGCAACATTCCAAAGACTCGTAGATTGTATCTTAAAATCCTTACCATACACAAGAGCCTACTTGGATGACATTATAGTATTTTCAAACTCGTTCAATGAACATATAACTCATATGGAACAAGTATTGACCAGGCTGAGGAGAGCAGGATTAACTCTGAATATAGAAAAATGTAAATTGGTACAGTCAGAGACAGAATACTTGGGACACAAAAGAGGAAACGATATCATAACCCCATTATAGGAAAAAACAGAAAAAATTAAAAGCGCAGCAGTCCCGAATACAAAGAAAAAAGTTCGGTCATTTTTGAGATTGGCAGGATATTACCAAAGATTCATACCGAATTTTGTAACGATTGCTAAACTTTTGACGGAGTTAACAAGGAAGGGGGACATAGACTCCGTTAAATGGACGGAAATTGAAAAAATTACATTTGATACACTTAAATATTCTTATTGTAGCGAAAGAACACTGAGAAATCCAGATTTTTCCTTACTATTTGTGCTACAAACGGACAGTTCAGGTTACGGATTGGGGCCAGTTTTATCTCAAAATTTTGAAGATGGGGAACATCCAATCATATTTTTATCCAGAAAATTGTCAAAAGCAGAATTAAATTATAGCACGATAGAAAAAGAATGTCTTGCGATAATATACGCAGTAAAAAAAACTCGACTATTATGCATATGGACGAAAATTTACAATAGTGAGAGATCACAACCCATTGAGATGGCTAAATATAATGATATCAGATAACTGACGATTTTCACGACGGGCCCTGTTATTACAAGAATGCGATTTTGAAATAAAATCAAGACCGGTGACAGATAACGGGAACGCGGACGGCATGTCCCGATTGTGATAAAAACATATGTAAATAGAAAAAAAAATGTTGGATGGGCTGTCCCTTCATAACATAAATAATAGGGAGAAAAATAAAATATTGGAAGGGCTGTGCCTTGATAACATAAATACTAGGGGGGAAAAAGAGGTCAAAGACCCATGGGGAATAAAACAAGATGGTTACAAAAGAGATGAATGACCTACAACGGGTTGGGGGAAAGTTGGGAGATATTGAATGTCGATTCGGATTGGAAAAACTTGGAAAGGAATCTGAGATTGGTATTATCAACTTAAAAGATATATCGATCCTTTAGGAGGGGGAGGAATCCCTTGGGGAAGATCTCCTTCGGGAAGTCGTGAAAGATAGCCCTTTTCCTCACTACACAACTGGTGGACAAGTTGTGATCCCTTTACCGAGATTTTGCCTTTCTTATCTGGAGTCCATGGGGGATACTCTCTCCGAGTCACTTCATTCTTCACCCAAACCTTTGTCCAGTAACCCTATTCATAGCTGTTATTCTTCATGGGAATCGACAATTATTTCCGGAAAACCATATTCAGTGGGAGATGTATCTAAGTTTCATCTTCAATTAGAATCAACGCATATTCTTCAGTTAATTATCCCGGGGGAGGAAACCCAGAAAAAAGGCGATTCATGGTTCGCTCAAAATTTTACTTCATTCCCAGTACATTTATTGTGTTGACAGGCCTGTACATTTTCGGCCGTAAGTTATTTGGAATTACCCCAAGGTGTAATTGACTCTTTTATTGAGATGTGGGGTTGTTTCCACAGATGGAACTTAAGAGGCTAGTGCAGCCAATTTTTTATGATGGCTGGCATCATCATATGTGCCAGAAACTGATTCTCTGCTTCTCTCAAAATTAAATTCGTGAGAGCGAGAATTTTTTTTTGTTTTTGATTGTGCTGCGCACAATCATTGTCTACGAATCTCAGGGACTTCAACTTTCAAAACCTAATGCGGATGCTATATGATTTAGACCATGGTTGTCCTACAGTAGAGACGTGTCGATGACGACCGATCCAGAGCCAAGCGGTGGAAGTAATAGCACAGACACTGGTGGAAGAGAGAAGGCAAAATGATTTTGTAAAGTTGAAGTTATGTGTTAATGTTTTTAAGGGGGGACCAAAGTAACACATGGGCAGTGATTTATGTTACGGGGGGAGGTGTTGGTGTTTCGTTCCTGTTTCTGTTCCTTTCAGATAAATGACTTGTTTTCCTTTTCTTAATTATATTTGCTTATAGCATACTTTCAAAAGACAGGCTAAATTCTCGTTGCTAAGTTAGAGGCGTCGCAATAAGTAAGCTTTGAAGTAAGTTCTATTTTTGTACTTTCTGGTTTGGTGTCATTGAAAGATAAAGCTAAGAGGTAGAATTGGGTTTGAATTGGGATGGAGATGATTGGCTGGGCCAAGCGAAGGTCCACCCCTATGAACAGTGGTGTACAAAATATTATTTGGATTTAGTCGGCACTTTGACCCCGTTCGGGGGGATATATTTATGTGGTATTATTGTGACCGTTTGGTAGAATACAAGCAAGGTATCTTCTAAAAACTATGTACTGGTTTCCGTAACCCAGGCAGGTTAGGAATAGAGTTACGAGGTATCGTCATTATTATATTTACAAGGGGGTTTGTTACCTCCAAGGAGAGAGTTAGAGATTTCTAGCCGTAACCCAAGGCGGGTACATTTGGCTTTAGAAAGTGACTATTTGACCACTCGATCGCGTTATCATACCCTAGGACAGGGCATACTGTAAATACGTTAGTACCAAACCCGATATTTGCAAAACCGGTGTGGTAGACGCGGCATCGCATTATATTTTGGGGCCGGGGCTTTCCCCTCCAATAAGTGGTGACACCCGTATATTACCACGCCAGTGGCGTTGTGGCCTACCGGTATAACTCTGCTGGCTAAATACCACAAACACCTACTATAGAGATTTCAAGCTCCTATCTGAAAAATGTAGAATTCTGTATTTTTTGCCAGAATCACAGATGCGTGTTTATTTGTTTTTTGTTTGTTTACTTTTTCCCCCAGGGGTGATAGTATCGACCCAATGGTCCTAGAATATCGCGGGAGGGCTCATTCGAACGAAAATTAAAAGTTGTAGTGCCCTTTTTAAGTGACCAAACATGGAGGGCAACTAGGCCCCCTCCCACGCTTATTTTTTCCCCAAATTCACCCGATCAAAATTTTTAGATAGCTATTGTGTTCAGCTTGGTCGAAAAATATAATAACTATGTCTTTGTGGATGACTTAATCTCCCAAAGTCCCCGAAGGAAGGTCTGCAAGTTATAAACTTAGCCCAATGTTTACATATATATTGATTATTCGGAAGTATACAGAAGTTTTCAGGGGCAATTTTTTCTGTTAGATGGGGGGGGAAGGTCGGGCGTTACATGGTAGGATCTTTCCATGGAAAAAGTTTTCATGGGGGAAGGGATATTGCTAAGAAGGGGACATCGGATTTCCCAGCATTATTTAAAAACGATCATAAATTAAGAAAAAACACAATTTTTTCAACTGAAAGTAAGGAACAACATCAAAACTTAAAATGAACAAAAATTATTATGTATATGATTGTCTCGCCCCCTAGTCATTACATCGCTCTTTACGCTAAAGTTTTTTTGTACTTTCATCAGAGCTATTTATTCTAATTAACGGCCTTTGTTATTAAGGGCAAATTTGAACAAAATTTGAACTTTGGCGTAAAGAGCGAGGTATTGACAAGGGGGTGAACCCCCTATTATACGAAGTAAAAATATACGAATATAGAAGTTTGTTGCGTAAGTTAATTCGTAAGTTACGTCAGATCATAATTTCGAGAAACCCATTTAGCCAAAAAAAAGTAAATTTAATATGCAAATTTTGTTTTAATTATTCATGTATGGTGAGCCGAAATCACAGCTGAATTAATTCAAAAACGTTCAGAAATTAAATAAAAAAACAAGTTTTTTTTTAACTGAAAGTAAGGAGCAACATTAAAACTTATAACTAACAGAAATTAGTCCGCATATGAAAGGAGCTGTTCCCTTCTCAACGCCTTGCTCTGTACGCTAAAGTTTGACTCTGTCTCACAACTTTATTTTTTAAAACAATAAAAAACTTTAGTGTAAAGAGCAAGGCGTTGAGGAGGGGACAGGCCCTTTCATATACGGAATAATTTCTGTTCGTTTTAAGTTTTAATGTTGCTCCTTACTTTCAGTTTTTAAAAAAACCTGTTTTTTTATTTAATTACAAGAGAAATCGTTTTATTTGTTATTATTTCAAGCACACATACATTTATTTTTAAGAAAGCCCATAGGGCCATGGCTACAAAATATAACAAAATCACAAAAACCGTATAAAGTTCCTAAAAAAAATATTTTTAAGTATCAGAGGCAGTGAAATGAAATATTTTTGTTGGAATAATGTAAACAACCATGTATATCTTAGTAAACTGGAAAAATCAGAAATTTGATTTTTGATGAAAAATGTTTTGATTTGCTTTTGTGCAATTTTTGGTAATGGCGGGTTCCGAAACTAAAAGAAAGAGACATGGGTGATAATCAGCAAAAAATAGGCTCAAAGCAAATTAGCTTCAAAAGCAGCTTAAGAAGGTGTATAAGCAGCTTAAGAACAAGTATAAGAAGTATAAAAAGGTGTATAAGAAGGAATAAGCAGTTTAAGAAGGTGTATATGCGGAGAAAGAGACTAAAAGAAAGAGACATGGGTGATAATCAGCAGAAAATAAGCTCAAAGCAAATTAGCTTCAAAAGCAGCTTAAGAAGGTGTTTAAGCAGCTTAAAAACAAGTATAGGAAGTATAAGAAGGTGTATAAGAAGGTATAAGCAGCTTAAGAAGATGTACAAGCTGCTTAAGAACAAGTATAGGAAGTATAAGATGGTGTATAAGAAGGTATAAGCAGCTTAAAAAGATGTACAAGCTGCTTAAGACCAAGTATAGGAAGTATAAGATGGTGTATAAGAAGGTATAAGCAGCTTAAAAAGATGTACAAGCTGCTTAAGACCAAGTATAGGAAGTATAAGATGATGTATAAGAAGGTATAAGCAGCTTAAGAAGGTGTTGCTTTCCTTTGACAATGTAGTTGTCTTTGGGATAAACAGATATCTAATATTTGAATTTTGACCAACGGAAAGCGTTATCAAATTTAACTACTCAGTTTTGCTTATTAATTTTCACCGTTCAGCCTGGCAGCACTGACAAAAATTCTTTACTGTTCTAAAAACTTCATAATTTTGAAACAAAAGAAAAATCTTAGAAAATCGCAAAATTCATTTGTAGGATTCATTGTAAAAATTGGCATGTCAGGTATGGATAAATCTAAAATGGGTCCATGGGGCCAAAAAAATGGTTTTTTTTTATATGTCTGTGAATTATCATCAATGAATGATTATAATTAAACTATAACTGACATTAAAAATATAAATAATGCTTGTCAAAATTCAAGGCCATATCTAGGGAAAGGGGTTTACCACGTTTTATCAATGTTTAGTTTTCCGGCATAAAATTAACCATTTAGAACAACTAGCAACCATTTTTATATATTTCACCTAATGCATTAGTTAGAACTTCCTTCACAAATGCACTAAAAGTTTGGACTTTAAATACGTTGTGTGCTAATTCTTTTTAAAACTTCATTTACATATGTACATGCCGTAAAATAAGTGCGCCCATTTAACCCAAATTTTCCATCATTTTTCGAATGAACAAGCTGTTTTGAATAATGACAAAAAAAATCTTTGTTACTTTTGAGGCCCCCTCATATAAAAAAATCTTTATGGCCAAATAGTTACTTTCGTCATTTAATTTTTCGTTTTTAGAATCGCAGATTAGGCTCCATTTTTTTCCTTTTTTTGCAAATAAAATCCTTAGAAATGTCGTATTTTATTAGCATACACTTAGTATTCATTGTACCTATAGTGACTTCTTACAAAAATTGTGTTTTTTTTTCTTCTTTTTTTCGTTGAACAATTAATAAGATTAAAAACATAAAAAATACGCTCTAGGATAGCCCACTTTTTTTCTTCAAATATTCAATGAGTTTTGTGAGTAAAATAAACAGATACCTTAGTTCTGGCAAAAAAGCCAGTACATCTAAGAAAAGACACGCACACAGGGACACCTCAGGACCCTAGTAAGTCTCCAAAAACTCTCAACCCAGCATAATCAAAATAATATTTTAAGTCAGCAATGATAGAACATTTAATACAGTAATTTTGATAAAAAAAAATGGCTCCTCACTAAAATCGGACCTTTGCTACCACATTATAGAGAATATACAGTATCGACAAAGGCTATACTCCCCCTTAAAGAAAGGTGAAAGACATTTAAAGCCATAAAAGATTCATACTCCGCCTTCGCGCTTGCGCGATTCTGATGTACACATCACGGTATGCTTATAGAAAAACCTGTTTTTTTTTGTTTTTGTTTTTCTACAGTGGTGGCAACTGAACTAAGGTTATGACATTTATGCTCAGAGTCTATACGCGCGGTATGAAATGAGCTTGATGTTTGGGAAAAGGAAACGCAACAGTCTACAGTGTTTGGTACCCCATGTCGATGGTCCCGTGAAACTAAACTCGGGGTAGCAACTTACTAATTTCGGGACACGAATGCATCTAAAGGAGGGTTAGTAGCTTGCTGATTCCGGTTCCCTTTGAAAAAAAAAAATAGATGATTTGATAGAACCTCCTTTTGTATAAGTTGGCCTATAGTAACCATGGATACTTTCTAGAAAATATGAATGCTCAAGTCTTGTGACATGCTTTGTTCTTAGAAGAAGGAGGGGAGGTTCAAAAACCCCAATCAATTGGGGTTTGTTTCCTATGTTCTTCTTCATGTACTATTGGCTATTGGCTTCATGTACTATTGTACTATTCATGTACTATATACCTTGTTTTTTGCGTGGGATGGTCTCACTGGTGTTTCATATAAATATAAGCAGTATCATGCCATCTACATTACTTCATTGAGTTTCCTGAGTACTGAGCAAATCGGTATTCCCGCTTATACATACATTTGAATCTCCTTGGCGCCGAAATTAGCAATCTACTAATCTAATTTAGATCCTGGTTTTACCGATGAAAATGAAGTAAGAATCATTTATAATCCGTAGCTAGTCATTAAAGAGAATGTTTTCTGCAAATTTTCTTGTTTTCTTTTATGCTTGCTTGTTTTTTTATTTTGACTTTTAATTTATGTTTTTCTCATTTATTTAAGGAATTTAGCGAACGTTCGTCGTATGCACACAGCCGTGCAATTGAATGCAACTATCAGATCCAAATCCGAAAATGCTGCTCTTGTTGTTATCAACCTACCAAGTGCTCCAAGAAATACAGAAAGGGATCAAACCGCTAATTGTAAGCTATTAAAAAAAATTATATTAGGAATAAACATATTCTGAGACTACATTGGCTAGATTGACACGCCACTTACATAAATAATACTATTTGTAAAGAAATAATACGCCACTAATAAATTATATATATATATATATATATATATATATATATATATATATATATATATATATATATATATATATATATATATATATATATATATATATATATATATATATATATATATATATATATATAGTGTGTGTGTTTGTGTGTAGGTTAGGTTCAATTCATCCGAAATGTTTACAGTAAACTGATATTTATATCCGCCTGTGCAAAACTAAAGGATGTATCTGAGATTTTTTCCTGAATATGCTATACCTCGCTGCATGATCGTGATTACGCAGAGTTTAAGTTTGAGAGAGTATACCGTTGCTGGCTAGACAGTGGTTGGAGCAAGGAGGCTCACGTCCTCTCCTAAGCCAGCGAAGTATAAAGATTATTAGCCCTATCTAACTTTTTTATGTCTAAACATAAGAAACACACAGTAAAAACATAAGCCATTCAGCTAGAGCACCTTGACTCATTGAGTTTCCTTTACTCGCAAAGCAACTGTGATAAATTAAAAGTAACTTCTGATCATGACTTGAGGCTAGAAAAGTCTTTGTTCTTAAGGAATTATCCTGAGTTTTCTTCAAAGTTTTCCTTAGTTTTCAATTAGTTTTCCTTTAAAAGAAGTTATTATGATTCTAAGAGTCCACTTTGGGGTATTCATCTTGTAGGAGTATTCGAAGACGGGTGGTTCAACTCTTTTTTTTTACGGCACGTACCCATATGTTTCTGGATATAGTAGCAGAACAAACGGAACTATTTTAAATGCGTATAAGACTTTTGAGAATTATTATGTTTATCAATGGATTTATCATTAAAAAATATAATTTTTATAAATGTCATATTTCATTCGCTCGCAAAAATGTTGCTGTGAATACATTCAAAAGCTTTATTTTTGTTTTATGGTATGATTTGGAAATCAAGAGATACTGATATTTTTTTTTGGCAAGATGATAAAATATACTGAGTCGAATTAACTACAATATATTATAATATATTAGTTAAATCATTATATGTTTAAGTCGCACCTAATCCTTACATAACGAACTGACGATAGACACATTAGAAAAATTGATTGATTTTTATGATGATTTCAAACTCAAACTCACTAAGTTCAATGTTACCCATCAGAAATTAGAAGACTGAGAAAATTTTTCTGATTTTCTCAAAAAGCGGAAACACCCCCAAAAAATCAAGTGACCTTAATGAAAACCACACCATCAGATTCGGCATATCAGAGAACTCCACTGTAGAGGCTTAGGCTCTTATCTGCAAAGACTTAAATTTTTTTTTCCAGAAGGAATCACGGATATATATTTATTTGTTTGATTTTTTCCCCTGGGGTGACAATAACCAGCCAGTGGTCCTAGAGAAGGCTCATCAGAACAGAAATAAAAAGTTCTAGTGCCCTTTCTAAGTAACCAAAAAGATAGGAAGGCCACTAGCCGCCTTCCCATGCCCGTTTTTCTCCTCAAAGATATTTGATCAACATTTTGAGATAGATATTTGAGTCAGCATAGCCAAAAGAGGGCTATGTCTTCGGGGATGACATGATCCCCCCATAGTGCCTGGGGATAGGTCTGTTAAGTTACACAATTTACAGATCGTACACATATAGTTTATATTATTTGGAAATATTTTGGGGGAATGTTTTGCAAGGAGGGGGGAATTTTCCACGGGAACATTTTTGCGCTTGAAAAATTATTTGACTTTATTTCTGCTCGTCTTTGTGAAATCTACCTCTTTTACTTTTTTTGAAAAACTTCTTTTGTGGAAAGAGTTTTTTTTAAATTAATCATAAATATATCTTGTATAATCTGCGAAGCCATCATTTTTGTTCGTTTTAAGTTTCAACTTCGTTCCGTGAGACTTTTTTTAATCAATTAGTTAAATCAGTTTAATCAATTAATAGCATTATCTTTGCCATTTCATACAATGCGCAGCTGAACCTTTTTTTGCTCAGTTTTTTTTTTAAGAGTTCAACTTCTCAAATTAGTGTATTGTGAAAGCTCTTTAATTGCTTCTGAAAAGAAAAGAATAAACCTTGGAACCACCAATCTGAAAAATATACAGCTTAATTGTTTTATCAGAAACTCTTTATCTAGTGGGGGCTGCACCGGTAATTTTCACTAGTTCATAGATATAGCCATCGGAGGGGGGTGTCAAAACTCAGCTCGTGACTCAAATTTTTTGGCAGTTTGCAAAAAAAAGGATTTTGTTGAATAATTCTATTATTTATGCTGTTTGAATATTGTTTAATATTTAAAATTTTAAATTATTTAATATTTCAAATATTTAAATAATTAGATTAATTATTAAAAAAAAATTAATATGTATTTTTAGTATTGCTATGCGTTGCATTTTGTGAGGGGGTCTGGTCTGCATGGGGGTAGAGGACATACAAAATTTAAGGTTGCACTTCATGACTTAAGTAAATTGTTCAAAATTGTTCTAATTTCTTATCGGAATTTTTGAAGGCTCATAAAACTAGTTGATACGAGGTACCTACGCAAATATTATATTTAATTTTTATTAAAGTTTAAGAAAATCATAAACGTTATGGCAAGTTAAATTCCGGCGTGTCCTTATATTTGTTGTGATATGTGAGTTTAATCACAAATTAATCACAAGCTTAATATTGTTGACAAGTGATTAGCGTGCTGGACTTGCAGTCCTGTGTCTGTAAGGGCTCAGGTTCAAGTCCAGGTGTCTGTGGCAACTTTTACCACAGCAACCAATAATTAGAACTCAAGTTCTAAAATTCGTCCTAATCAGAAATCTTTATCGCTGTCTAAATTCACAAAGTGCAAAGCTTTTCAAACAGAGGTCTTTATTCTACAGAGTTTAGGAAATGTCTGACCATTTCATACGAAAAAACATTCATTCAAAACGAAACCAGTTTATATTTCGGTTCTCCGCCAAAACAGGTAATTAGCCTTTTTCAAGTCACACTCTTAAGAACTACAATCTCAGAAAATAAATATCACGACGTGAAAATAAGAAAAGAAAAACGATAAACCATCACATCCCTTCCCCCTTAACCAAAGTTTCATGAGTTCTTCCCTTGAGGCCTCAGCTATGATGAGAGAAGAGGAAGGGCCACTTTGAGCACTATTTACAAAATGAGGAGGGGTCGCCTATTTCTGATATCTTGACAGGGCGTCAGCATTAGCGTTCGCAACCACTGGACGGCTACTAATGGTGAAATCACATGCTTGTGGGCAGGGGCGTCCCGAAGGGGGCGGAGGAGGATCCCCCCCCAAATTTTTTGGTAATCGGCAAAATATTGCAACATTGGCAGAAATCTAGCAAAATTCTTGATTTCTGCAGAAAATTTGGCATAAATCAGTTAGCGATTTGGTAAAATTTACGAAGATCGCCCCCCAATAAAATGAGCCTTGGGACGCCCCTGCTTGTAGGGCGAGAATCCACCGAGCTAATTTGTCGTTCTGATTCGACATCACATGAAGCCACCGTAACGGATCATGATCAGTTTCGACGAAAAAATACAGACCCGCCAGGAAGTAGTGGAACTTGGATATTGCCCATTTTATTGCTAGCGCCTCCTTCTCGATCGTGGAGTATCGACTCTCAGCGAGTGTCAGTTTCCTGCTAATGAAGCCAATAGGTTGTTCCTCGCCGTCAGTCCGCTGGGTCAAGATTGCCCCCAGTCCTTTGCCACTCACGTCCGTTTGTAGAATGAAGGGCTCCTTATTTTTCGGATTTCTCAAAACCGAAGCTGAACACAACGCCTCTTTCAGAAACTCAAATGCCAGTTCTGTATTGGGAGTCCACTCGACTACCTCAGGGGCCTTTTTAGGTCGTCATCTGGCGGAGTGGGTTGGCCAAAGCTGTGAAATTCTGGATAAAGCGACCAACTAGTATCCAACTAGTCCCGTAAATGCTCGAACATCCTTTTTTCGAAATGGGTCTTGGATAATTGACAATCCCCTGGACCTTGTTCGTCGATGGCTTAACGACTCCACCTCCTACTGTGTGTCCCAAAAAACTCCGCTTCTGTCTCCCCGAACCTGCACTTCCTTAGATTGACTGTCAGCCCTGCTGAATGCAATCTCTTTAACACCATTTCGATTTGTTGCAGGTGGTCCTGGAAAGTGTCACTGAAGATCCCAATAATGGCAGTACGAGAAACTCATATAAACCATTTGGCGTCGCAAATGCTGTGTTGTGTATGCTATTAGGGCGCATTTTTATGTGCCAATATCTTCGAGTCAAGTCTAGTTCACTGATAAATTTAACCGTTCCCAATCCCTCAAAGATCTCATCCGTGCGAGGTAATGGGTAGCAATTCTGCCTTGAAATTTTATTTAATTCCTGATAGTCGGCACAAAACCTCACCGTCACATCTGTCTTTGGCACTAGTACTATTGGTGACAAATAATCACCCTCCGACGGTCTAATGATTCCTTCTTGCAGCATATTAGCCACTTTTGTTTCTTCCAGGTGCCGTTTCGATGCTGGAACTCGGTAGGGTTTTTTCCGCACCGGTGGATTACTGCCTGTATCGATCTCATGCATCACGAGATCGGTTTTCCCAGGTCTGTCCCAAAGGGTCGTTCTGTATCTTACAAGATTTTAGCCAAATCCTTTCTCTGACCATGACTCAAAATTCCGTTTATGGATGCCTGGAGGGATTCTTCGAAGTTTCCGTCATTTCCTGTACCCTTGTGGTCCGTCATCTCTTCCAGACTTGCGTCCGCATAGTTGTCTGTTTGAATAAATAAGATTTCATTCGGATTTTCCCAGTGGCACTTTCTAAGAAGGTTTACGTGGAGAAGCTTTGATTTCTTTTTCCCCTCGGGAAATTTCACCAGGAAATACACACTTCCAGATCTTTTCAGGATCTTGTATGGGTCTTACCACTGTACCTCAAGTTTGCGATTTCCACACGGTAATAGGACTAGCATTTCCTCTCCCGCTTCAAACTCTCTGGGTCCCCGGTTGTGATAATACCAGGTCTTCTGTCGTTCCTGACTTGCCAATAAGTTTTGATGTGCGGTCTCGGTCCATTTGCTAAGTCGTTCCCGCATATTAAGCAGGTAGTTGACTACCGATTCAGACGCACTTTTCTTTTTCTCCTCCCACTCCTCTCGTAACACATCTAGTGGTCCTCTGACGTGATACCCATAGATCAGCTCGAATGGTGAGAAATCCGTCGAAGCATGTTTAGTTTCCCTCTAGGCAAACAAAAGATATGGAAGATACTGATCCCTCTTCTTTGGCTCGTCTCTGACGAAATTTTCTTAGCATCTGCACTATGGTCCCATTTAACCTCTCAACCAATCCATCCATCTCCGGGTGGTAAACACTGGTACGAAGGGGTTTAATGACAAGGGCCATGTATAGTCTCTGCATAGTTTGGGAGATGAGGTTACTTTCATTGTCGGTCAGAATCTCTGAAGGTATCCTCACTCAAGAAAAAAATTGATCAATTCGTCTGCTATCTTTTATGAGTCAGTCGAGCGAAGCGGTATAGCCTCCGGATATCTGGTTGCAGAGTTGCTTATTACTAGTATCTACTTGAAACCAGTTTTACTACGCTTTAAAGGTCCCACCAGGTCCATTCCTATTTTGTGGAAAGGAGTTTCAATTATCGGGAGGGGTTTTAATGGCCCATTCTCCATATGGCGTTTTCTGGCTGTCATCTGGCAGTCATGACATTGTTGGCAATTTTCGGTAATCCTTTTCGCGAATCCTGTCGGTATTTCGTTGCCTGCCCATACGCCCTCCCATAGGTGAATCATGGACCAGTTTTAGCACGCCTGTTCTGTAGGCTGAAGGAACCACTGATTGCCATTTCTGCTCGTCCCGATCTCCCTTTTTGACTACTCGGTAAAGCATCTCATCCCTTACAATGAAATATTTTGCCTCTGTAGGCTCGGCCATAGCCCACACCCAAAATTCTTGTAAGGTTTCATCCAACCTCTGTAACTCAGCAAAACATTTCCCTTTTTGTCCAGGTTTCATGGGAGCCTCCTCTCCGTCTGACTTGCTCTGAGAAACGGCCTACTTTTCTCTACGCTTCTGCCCCCGACTCTGCCATGCTTTTCCTTCTCCAGAAAACATTGAGTCGTCGAAGTCAAATTGTTTTGCCTCTGAAATATACGTTTGTAATTCACACAGCTTGCTTGCTCTGGCTCTCGTTGTCACAAACACATCAACTTCCGAATCTACCAGCCTCGAGAATTCTGGAAAATTTCTCCCTACCAGGAACTTCTTTGGGATCTGATCCGAGACTGCAACCTTCACTGGAAGTTCAACAAGCAAACCATCTGCTTTACCCGTACGTCCACTACCGCCGTAGGGTATTCGTGTGTGTCGCCATGTACACATCTCAAGCTTCTAGACTCCTCCCATCACCATGATTCTTCCGGGACCAGCTCTGAGTGCAGAAATGCTATGTCCGCTCCACTGTCCACCAGCATATCAAACGTCATTCCTTTTACTTTGCCAGGAAGCACAACCGCTGCACCTGCCAACTACCGGTGATCGGGCCTTTCCGGGCTATCAGCCAGGAAACCCTGCCATGTATTTTCTGGCTGCTGCTTTTTCCTCGGACTGTTCTTCCTATAGTGTGACGTGTCATCACACACAAATCAGGCTCTCCTATTTCCTGCTCAGCGACTCTCACGCGAGCTTCCTTCCTTTGACTCAGCTCTCGCTTGATGACTGCTTTCCCCTCCTTTATAGTTGCCGTCAAAACTCCTCTGTTTCCTTCCCTCTTTCCCCGGACGCTGGTCTCGGTTATCACCACCCATCTTCAAACAATCTTTCGTTGTTTTACGAGCAAGGACGCTAGCTTCCGCAAAAGAAACAGCTTCCTTAAGAGTTTTAAACTGCCTCTCCCGAAGGGCAACCTGCAGGTGGTACGGTGCCGTCTTCGTAAACTGTTCCACCTGTAAAAGCTCAAAAATTTCTTCTACATCCTTCCATGGCACAATCACTCTGGCTGGCCGGGTGCTTGTTGCCGCCAGGTTCTCTGCCTGCGCTCTCAGTGATGTTAGACTAAACCATTTATTGAAGTTGGTTCCCAGCTTTCTTCCGAATTCTCCGTAGGACTTCTTTTCTTCTACTTCGGAAGCGTATGCGATACGTTTCATTTTTGACAGAATACTTCTCAAGTATTGCTGGTTTAACCGCATCGTAATCAGAAAATTTTTCCGCCGATAAACCTGACATCGTCTCCAGTGTGGGACCGGAAAGAACTGGATACATCTGCTTAGCCCACTGTTCCCTAGGCCAGCCACTTGCCGTCGCCGTGCTCTCAAACATGCTTAAAAACGAGTCTATGTCATCACTATCTGTCAGCTTAATTAGCTTGGGCCTAATTGTGGATTGTGCTGCTGTAGGGTGCTACTCAATTGTCACAGGTTGACCCGCCAAGCTTATTGTTAGGGCGTTCATTGCTGTCATAAGCTGCATGTGCGATGTCATAAACTGGTTAAACTGCGCTGCGTCCATTGTAATCAGATTCTTATTACGTAAGACTTGAATACTTGAAGACCTAAAACTTTTGGCAATACTTCTATCCCTACCTTTCCTTCCGCTTTCTCTGTCCTTGCCTTACTATCTTCTGTTTCAGAAATAGCCTCAGGCAAAAACTTCACACTCTGTTGTTCTTCCTCATTGTAAGGACAACTAATCCCCTTCGCCAGGCTCTCATCCCCACCTACAACCTCTGTTATATGTGACTGAAATACCTGTTCCATCTTAGAGTTAAACTCTTTAAGAGGGTCTACTCTAGTTCTCCTCTTAGGAATCGCTGATGCTCCGTCGTTTAGAGCGTTGAGTAATTTCCCGTGAACTCAACCCAGTGAACTGGACCTAGTCTGTCTGACACATTCGGTAGGATTCTCGGGCATACGACTTCGCCCACCTTTGGTTACAAAGATGCTTTTTTTTCCTTTTTACTAAAATAAAATTCCTATAATCTCCTCAAGGTTTACGAAAATATTGCCTTTCTTTACCGCCTCAATTACCAGAAAAATGCCACTTTAATTTGTCGACAATTAGGAAAACAGGAAAATTTGGTAGGCGGGTTTCACGATATAATCAACTGGAAAGTATAGGCTTTTCTCAAAAGTCTAATAGGAGAACTGAATTGCTATAGAAACAGCAAAATTGTCGTACCGTGAATTACTTAATCAAGTTTAGACTTTTCTCAAAAGCCTAAACGAAGAATTGCAGTTCTAAAAAACAGCAACATATCGGTCACTTGAATTAATTAATTAGGTTTAGACTTTTCTTAAAAACCTAAACCGAAAACCGAAATTATAAAACAGCAAAATGTCGGTAACGTGAATTAATTGATTAGGTTTAGACTTTTCTCAAAAGCCTAAACGGAAAACTAAAATTTTACAAAACAACAAAATGTCACTAGCGTGATTGAATTAGTTACCATTAACCCAGGAGCTCTTCAAACTAGATCACTTGCGGGAATAGTAAGCACTTTGTGCCTATTCCAGATCAACCGTTCAACGCCTCTCCAAATTCAGGAATCTTATCCCGCCGCCAGACACCAAATGTGGCAACTTTTACCACAGCAACCAATAATTAGAACACAAGTCCTAAAGTTGGTCTCAATAAGAAACCCTTATCGCTGTCTAAATTCACCAAGTGCAAAGATTTTCAAACAGAGGTCTTTATTCTACAAAGTTCAGGAAATGTCTGACCATTTCATACGAAAAAACATTCATTCAAAACGAAACTAGTTTATATCTCGGCTCTCCGCGAAAACAGGTAATTAGTCTTTTTCAAGTCACACACTTACGAACCACAATCTCAGAAAACAAATATCACGACGTGAAAATAAGAAAAGAAAAACGATGAACCATCACAGGGTCACTGATTTTTTTGTTTAGATCGGGGCTCAGTGACTCTGTAATCCCAGTGAAAGACAACCGAGCTCCAAATGAATAGCTGGGGGGAAACGCGGGGAGTGTTGGATGATTTGCCTCCAACCAGGCATTACACTCCCGGCCAAAGGCAGAGAATAAGAAATCAGTACGTGCGCTACGCGGACCATTGTCGGCATCCCAAAAAGATTTAAGTTAATATAGTTACAGATTTCTTTTTGTCACTTGTTTTTTTTTATATATATATATAAACAATAATCGTAGTTAGTACAAAATAATCACTCAAAAAACGTTTGATGAGTTGAATATGTTATTATTTTCAGTTAAAATTGTTCAGGTATGTACGCATTGAATGTTGAAATCACAATCCTCCTTCCCTATGGCAAGCCATGGGTTTTCGCTTACACATAAATCTTGAAAATTTTTAATATTTTGAAAAAAAGAATTCCTACTATTTCAGCACGGTTTTAAGGCTTTTTTCCTAATTTTAAGAAATGGGCCTAAATTTTCGAATTTTAAAACCTTAAAAATCATGATTGAATAAAGATATTCCTAAACTTCAAAACCTGATTAGGTTCGAGTCCTGGTGTCACTGAATTTTTGGTTTAGATCGGGGGTCAGTGGGTGACTCTGTAATCCCAGCCAAAGAGGCTCTTTATTTTTCTTTGGAAATCTTCCTTTGTGGATTTTTTTTGTTTAATTAATCTAAAAGAAAACACAATTTTTAAAAGCTAGAAAGGGGTCATTCAGTTGCAAATTAGAATTTATAATTTATGCATTTATATTTTAACATTCAAAACCTATTGCGGCAACCAACCGTAAGTGCCTCATTAGAGCATTAGCCTACATCTGTTTCTCAAGATTTTAATTTTATAACACAAAGATTGTTAAAGGTCATCAAAAGTCAGCACCCTATTGAGGGGGGGAAGAACCAGAGTTAGATATTTCAAAATACCTTCCCAAGAGATCCGGGAGGCTCTCTGCATACATTCCTGAGAGTTTTATTCACCTAGCTCAACTATTTCACCTATACCAAGATAGACAAGGGCCTAGAATTTTGTAGGTATTGTTCTTGTGCACAACCCCATCAGAAAGAAACCCTACAATTCTGTAAACTACTACTACTTACACCATTCCAAAATGTTGCTTTGCGTTAATTTTGATACTAATTGAACCGAAAATTTTGATGCACGCGAAAGTGAAAGAACTCCTTGAAAGTGCAGCATATACAGAATTGTCTATTTCTTGCTCCCTCCTCTAGGGTAAATCTCGCTTATGCAAATGACCTAGTTCAATCAGAAAAGGCTCATACCTTACCAACAACGGTATATCCAGGATTTAAGGGGGGGGGGCATTTTTCGAAGGTTCTTACAAAAAAAACTTTTAAAAAAGCAGCAAAAATTTGTTAATATGCATTTTTTTCTACGTTTTTACAAGTCTGGCAAAAACTTGGGGGGAAGGGGTTCAAACCCCATAACCCCTCCTCTCTGGGTATGGCCATGCATACCAAGATTTATATTTTCGCTTTCTAGTTCTGAGAATATTTATTTATTGTCTTTCCTTTCAGATATGGAATTTCTCGAAGTATTAACTGAAAACATTAGTAGGGTATTGATGGTAAATGGATCCGGTCAAGAGGTTGTGACGATCTACTCTTAACGACACTACAATCACTAGTGAAAATTTTGACAGTTTACCATTTAATGGTAAACAATTGTTTTTTGAGTTTACGTGCCAAAATAACAGGCTCAAGTATATGACTTTTTTTTTATAACACTTGTTGACTGAATTTTAGTTGTTTATTTTTTTTTACCTTTAGTTTTTCAACATTCCACTAATTTGGGTAGTTTTTTATACTAAGTTTAATCGTTTTAATAATTGGAATTTTTAAGAATTCTAGTTTTTATTTAAAGTGATGTTTATCCAGAAGAAGAAGCTGATAATGCTATAATTGTGTTAAACTTTTTGCATAGAAAAACCCTGTTATTTACCAACATAGCTGTTTTTCCCGTTTTGTGTCCTATTCATTTTATGTTTTCGGCTTTTAAAACTAAGAAAGATTATATATACGAAAAGGCCCAACTAGAGACTAAAAAATCTAAAGCTGATAGAATTTATTGTAGAGTTAGATGTCACTAGGGAGGGATAACAATCAACAAAGTGATCTACTGATTTATTAGGGATTTTGCTAGAGGGATTTAATAAAATCTCTCAAACCAGGAATAAGTTAGTAGGTGTACTAACCATATCTAAACACCTTTGAAGAGAAAATCTACTCCCCATTAGTTTATTTTTCTTCGCTTCATTTAATTCTTAATCTAGTGTTATTATTTTCTTCTTAAAATACTGGTGAGAATTAGAACTTTTGGAATGATCTATTGAGTGAGCCATGTCCTTATTTTCTTTTTTCCGAGAAAGTAGATGCTAGTAAAAACGTTTTAGAAATATAAAATACACGTATTTTCTATTTATATAGTTGCCTATTGTTCATGAATAAATAATTGGACATATATATTTATCAAAGCAAACGTGGAGTTTAAATTAGAATGTCCATCAAACTTTGATTTAAGTATACTTAACTAGATGTGTCAATATCTATACCAGGATTTTTGTGCAGGGAGGGGGGTGGTCTAACAAAAAAAATTGTTTAGGGGAGAGGGTTAAAGGTTTTTTAACTCCATTTTGAAGACAAATTTATGAGTCAGGGAAATTTTTTTTTGAGAATTGTCTTTATACCTGCCTTTTATGAACACTTTTCGTTGGGGGGGGGGGGGGGGTTCAAAATAAGTAGCACCTATCCGTGTATGCAGCCCAGATCTACACCTATATAATTGGCTAATGTCTGTAGCTATCAGCTCTGAACAACAAGCGTAAGAGGCTATACAATTGGTACCTGGACCCATCTCGTCAAGCGAGTATTTTTTATCATACATTCACTAGGATTTGGACCCCCCCCCCCCTACACACACAAAAGAATATATGCAACAGTTTTTTTCTCTTTTTTATGGGATTTGTCGCTATTACTTATATCATTTAAAACTATCATAATTAAATCGTAAATTATCATTCTCATCTGCGTCTATTGGAATATTTTCATGCATAGTATTAATGGTTTATTAGGCGCAGATAATTTATAGACTATTTTCCTATATATTGGCTATTTAACTCGTTATGTATAGTGGCTTGTGACAGAACTATATGCCTAATTAATAAAAATACATTTTGTAAAATACCCGGCCTACCCTCTACATTAAAGGGTTTTCTGTCTCCTTAACCCGCAAGGTTTTTTAATAAGACTGTAGAATATTTCCATGACTATTTTTTTTTAGTGGACGTGGGCGTTAAATTTTTCAAAACTTATATTTTTTTTAAATAACTATGCTATAATTATAAATCATATTTTTGTAGATTTACTAAAAGGATAAACCATATGAGACATTTTGTGAATTAATGGCCTAAAGTAATCAAAATATATACTATTATTTCTACCAAGCAATGCGAGCGCAATATTTTTCTACCAAGATAGAATATATGGACATGGTACATTTGAAGATCAGAAACTTAGACCTCATTTTATTCAACTATGAGGAAGAATTTGAGAAGAGGCTCATTTTGGATGTCATGTTTTGCTATTTTAGATTGTTATAAGCACTTTGTACATTGATTTAAATCATACTAGTTGTTGACAGAGGCTCATAATACATAATGCTATACACATTCAAATAGTATGTATTCATTATTTTTTAATATTCTGGTGTGTTATTAATAGTTTAGTATATATAATTCTAGTATTTTTATTTATTACCAATACGCCCTCTGTTTTTTTAAAAGTTTTAATCTAACAGTCGTTAAAATAGTATATTTTGTTAAGAAGTTTAATTAAAAAGGCCAACATTAAAATTAAATATATCTTTAAAAAATCTAACCTCTAATAGAAATATTTAAAAAGGTACGGGTTGTCTGTTCACTAATAATGCTCTTCAACACTAGATTGGCATAATAGCAAACCAAATATAACTGAAACAAGTATGATGAAAATATTGGTAAATAAATGTGTCCCTATGACGGGTGCAAATTTTAGGTAGGGGGGGGGGGTTTAATATAGGGAGGGGGAGAAAGAATGTTTTTCTTAATGAAGATATAAAAGTGTATTCTTCAAAATTTCAAGGGGGTGGGTAGTGCTGACGAAAATACTAAGAAATGCACGTACTCTTTTAGGGGGGGGGGGCAATTCTCAAAAATTTAGGCGGAGGAATATGTAAGAATTCTTCTTCGATTTTTTATTGAAGATATAAGAAAGATATTCGTTAAAATCTAGGGTAGGGGTAATTTTCTTTATTTTTTCAATTTTTGTCATTGAAAATAGTAAGAAAAGGTATTTTAAAAAATCTATGATTTTGGAAAATACCCCCTCGTCTAAAAGTCTTTATCTACTATAGTTTGTTAGGCATAAATAAAAAAGTAGATAGAAGATAGATTAATTTTTACGTATACCATCATGTATTATGAACTTATTAGGTACAAATTTTTTTGTGGCTGTGTGTTTTGTCTAGTTTCTATAATATCCTTCACTACTGTAGACTGTTTCTCCCTTCACTGTTCACTCTATTTAGGCCAAAACAATGAGTATATGTTGCATTTTTTAAAGATTTTTAGTGTTGCTCTTTAATGTTTATGGGCTTTAAGGTGACTTACTGCCCTTTTAATCATTGTTTTAATCCCACTAGAATTAATTTTGATCCAGTTCTTTTTATAATTTTTTCTGTGGTACCACTAATAACTAAGCTAAACTTGTTAAAATGTAAATCAGCGTTTTCATTTCAACCGTATTCTTTGTATAACTAAACTTGTGATGTATTACTCAACTTCAGATCCAGATCATCTAATATATAAGATCGTCTGATGTATAAGTCAACTCCTGATCAAGCTTTGATTACAGATATAAATATTCTTCTGCAATTCTGTATCATTTGTTCTTATTGATCATTAATTAAGCATTTTCAATTACTTATTCAGTAAATTTCTGCAGGAATCTACACTTTTATTTTATTTTTTTGCCGTACCGCTTATCAGCTTGTTGAAATTTAAAGCAGTGTTTGTACTTCTATAGTATTCTTTGTATAACTCAACTTCTGATGTATAACTCAACTTCAGATCAAATTCTGACTGCAGATGTAAAGGTTATTCTGAAATCCTGAGATCTTGTGTCATTTGTTTTTACTGCTCATCAACTAGACGTTATTTCAAATATATATCCAGTGTATTCCTGGGAGAATCTGATTACTATAGAAGCCTGCCCTTAGGTCATGCAGAGAACACAATAACTGCGCTCTATGGACAATGTTCTTTTATACTGGGGGTAAAGGGAGGGGGAATAACTAGCATAAAATTTATAAGTGGAAGCTTCATGAAATTACTTATTATTTACAAGATCGAGTTTTAAACATAATTGTAGTTGACTTATACATCAGAATTTACAGGAGAAACATGTTCTTATAAAAAGACTCATTTTAAGTTTTAAAATTCACTTCTCTTGATGCAGCTTTAAACGTTTTTTGTTTTTTTTAGCTATTTCACTACTTTTGTTATTATTCTTTGCTGTTTCTCATATTACTATTCTAGTCAAATGCATCCAAAAACAAAAACGTTATGCGAATAAGTATTCAAAATATTTGAAAATATTTATATATACTGCCCAATATTTTTTTCTACTTAATTTAAAATTTAGAAAATAAAAAATAATTCGCAGGGGTTTAGCTCCTGCATTTTATTGGGAGGAAAGAAGGTTCTACATCCGGAGAGTCAAGGGGAGCGGTCTAAATAATGATTTTCTCTCCATCTTATCGGGAGGGGGGGGTTGCCCCTCCCGCCCCAAAAAACGACGCCACTGGTAATTTGATTGTAAGAATAGCTCATACCTTTCATGGTCTTAAGTATTAATTGGTCGTAACCGGACGGTCTTTCGATGTTTAGGAGCTTAACTTTTTCTTCTCTCGTTTAGAAATTCTAGTTAAGCTATTCATCTGTTTCCCCATTCAAGTACTATTCTGGGGTATGCCGAAAAACGAAAAAAAACTATAACAAATCTCTTAAAATGGCATTCAAGCGCTGCTTACTGAAATGTGAACGAGTAGAGAGAGAGAGACAGAGAGAGAGAGAGAGAGATAGAAAAAAACTATTAAAGCAAAACAAAGTGACATAAAATAAATAACAAATACAATGCTACAAATAACAATCAATCTATCCTTCGAGACCCGGTGAAGTCTGTTTATGGTCTAATCTCATTATCTTATATTTTTTCTTATTCCAAGCCATATATATTAATAGTTAATAGCTTAAATAGGTGAAAAAATATGTTTTCCAGGAGTTGACTTAGTTGATTTGCACTCCTTGCCGGCCGTTCTATAAAGTTTCTAGACTAGAAACAAATTGCTAAATATAATTCAAAGAAAATTCCAACCAGAAAGTTCCACCTTGCGGAAAATTCGCCTCCATTAAAAATCCCCCCCCCAAAAAAAAAAATTCTCCCTCGCAGAGAATTCCCCCACGTACTAGTAACAACCACATTTAAAACTAAAAGCATTTGACAAATTTTCCCCTGAAAATTCCCCCATGCGGCCCTTTCTTCCTTAGAGAGAGATTAAGGAAGAGATTAAGGAATGTCTTCCCTTAAGGGAGAGATTCTTTGGATTCTTTTGATAATTTAATGTCATCTATTTTTAGATTGACTTTTTGTTAATTTAACTATTCTTGTATTCTTTTGAGTGACAAAAAGAGATATTAATTTTTATTGTTCAGCTTGTGGCTTAAAAAGTAATTGACAACAATTCAGACCTGTGACTATGCTTTGAAGAATTTAAAATTCTTGATAGGGCTATACTAATAAGATAAGGAAATTTATTTGTCCTCCTTCTTAAAGAATTAATTTTATGGTTCAGTTGAGTCTGTCTTGTAACAATCTTGCCCAAAAATCTTTAGACTTAAAAAAAATCTTAGAAAAAAGACTTTAAAAAATCTGCCCAAAAATTATAATTATTAGTCTCCATTAAAATTCATGCACTAAAACAGTGGGGGGGGGGCTCTTAAAAATTAAGAAAAATTTCCGATTTTTGTTTACATTTATAAGAATTCAATCTTTATACTAGTGCAATATTATAAATTGCTAACCTATCTTTTAAAATTTGTAGTTGTCTACACAAACGCGATTTCTTGGACGCTATATATTTAAATTCTACTCCTTTCAAACTTAATACCTCCAGCGTTTTGCAAGTTCACGCCCCTTCGACGTTTTTTGAACAATCTCTCACTCCCATTTGAAAAATAAACAAGATTTTCATTGAAGTATTATACTGTGTATGGGCCATATTAAGTACGTCTAAGGAAATCCTTTTCAATAATACTCCCAAATCCTTTTCAAGAATACACCCGAGAATGCACCCCCTATCCCCATTTTAACCCCTGCCCTAAGTTATGATATATATATAGTTCGTGGCTTTGCTGAAAAAATATCACAATAAATTTTCTAAGAAATTCCGGAAAATTTTCAGCGCCTCGTTCCTTTTCAACCTAAAGTGTTTCAATTAGGCTCAGAGACTTAGTCCACCCAATTTGCAAATAAATTTTATTTTTGCAAATAACTTTATTGCCTAGGAATTCCTATTTTTATTTCCGTTAAATATTCACTAACACTCCATCCCTTTATTTGAAATCCCTGTCAAGGAACAAAACGTTGGGGAGGGCCCACACTTTCAAACTATACCAACCCTGCTAGTTTTTGTGCTTGATGTTTACTTGCGGGGAAAAGTGTAAATAAATAGGTAACTGAAAAAAACGCACTGCCATCTATTGTAAAAAGTGCCATCAAACCCCGTGTTCAATACAGCTTATTGCAATTAATTCCAGTTACTTAATGACAAGTGCAATTACCATGCTCTAATGATCATCTTTTGGACATTAAAATTTATTTACGATACTAAATTGACACTTGGAAGAAATGGTCAAATTCAAGTTGTCTATATTTCCCGCTATACGTATTTGTTGCTCCTATTGTACCAAAAATTATTGTTTAAAAAAAAAAAACATAATATAATTAATAATCTTGCAGCTCAACAGCACTTTTCAAGAAATGTTCTAACAAAAACATCTTTAATAAATACACCAGGAATTGTGTATCTACAACTTTTGACGAACATTAAGCCAATAAACAATTTGATAGGTTTCACCAAGCGCTATTAAGCATATTTCAGTTATTGTAATTGAATTTGAACGCCAAAAATTACCAAAATCAATTAGAATTAATAAATTGCGTTCGGAGTAAAAGATTCAAATAAACACAACAAAAATACGTTTTTGACCGTTGAAACCCGCTCAGTTTAAATGTTGTAGAGATAAGACCCTCTTGAGCTAAAGTCCTCTATACAGGTATGCATTCAAGTCAGCCAATAGTTTTTCTGTTTTTTAGAAAAAATTGAAGCTAGATGAAGTAGGTTTTGCTTACTTTTTTATGGGTTCAAATCTAAGCGCAGATCGTAAATTCCTTCATTAATTTTAAGTCCTATCACAGAATTAATAGCCTTGTTTTTAAGTTATAAACATGAAAGTTTAAAGTGTTTGTGCCAAAATATGTGTATTTGTCGGTGAAAGTGTGATTACACGTGTGATTAATCCAAATCCAGTCCCATGTTTAGCAGCCAGCTACTCTGTTCTTTCTGTTTTGTTATTAAACTTTTAGTGTAGATGAAATAAAAGTTGTTTGGAAATAGTGTTTTGTTTTACTTTTTCTTATGTACTTTGGCATATCGTACGCGTGTTTAAAGCTTTAGGACTACACACTAAAATGGTATATTTTTAATTTCCTTTTTATTTGTTCTAAGACAGGGCCTGATACAAACTTACTGTTTTGGAAAGGGGAGGCACCAATGAAATTTTGGGCAATGAAATCTTATCTAATTTTTTTTTTTACCCTCCGACCCTGTAATTAGCACAAATTTTGACCTTCTGAAGGGTGATGTGGCCATAAAACCACCCAACGGATCCACCCCTGTTCTAAGAAGAAAATTTTAATACCAGATTATATAATGATTATATAAGATTATATAAGATTAGAATATTAGAAGCTACAGTGATGACAGTGGTCAAATATGGCTCTGAAGCATCGGCGCTCCGAAAAGCGGATGTAGATTTGCTAGATGTTTTCCAGAGAAATTGCTTAAGGATTGTTCTAGGTATCCGGCTGACTGACCATATTTCAAACAATAGGCTATACGAAAAATGTGGTTCAATACCGCTCTCTAGGGCTATTATGAAAGAAAGGTTGAGGTGGCTAGGGCACGCTGTGCGGATGAAGGATGACAGATTGCCGAAGATTGTTCTTTTCGGCCAACCGTCTAGGGCTAAACGGAAAGCAGGCCGTCCTCGTCTGGGGCGAGAGGACGTCATAAAGAAAGATTTAAAGGAAATGGGAACTTCGCGGATGGGTGTAAAAGGGGAGGCTTTGAATAGATTGGGATGGAGGAGGAGCGTGCGTAGCTGTGTGGGCCTCAGGCACCTTGGTGCTGCGGTGAGTTGTTAGTAGTAGTAGTAGTAGATTATATAATGGAAAATTAGATTGGGATGCTAACTTGCAAATACGATTTGTTTCTAAAATAACTAGATTAACAACAAAATTCTGACTTAATTTTCAGCAGCTTTACTTCATAAAATTTTTTGCTTTTAAATCCAAGTTTCATTGGTTTTCGACAATATCTTGTAGAATTTTTAATCCTTCCATCCATTTTTTTTTTTTTATAATACCGGTACAGCAGTATTTCTTTTGCAGCGTCAGAGCAATTCGTTTTGCAAGCTTTTGAAAAGCTACTCGGGTTGGGTGCAGGGGTGGATCCATGGGGTGGTTTTTGAGACATGTGCCAGCCCCTGACGATTGAAGGTCTCACTAATTACAACGACTGAATGGTTAAAAAACAATGGAAGAACCCAAGTTTCGCTGGTAGCCCCTCCCTAATATTGATTCTATATCTAACCCTGGCTGGGTAAACTTTGAATTATTGTAAATAATTATTTCCGATGCAAAACGTTAAATTCCAGAAAGTTAAAAATTCCAAGAAGTCAGTAATAAATTTCGGGGTGATGGTAAATACTGGAGGATATATCTGACCTTTTGAATTCTTTCGAAAATCTTAAATGCTGTTGATAATAATTAATAGGCGCAGTAAAAAAATAAAAATAAAAGAAGGATGTTTGCCTCCAGAAATCATTAGATTGGGATAGGATAGATAATGCGAAGTTGTTTTGGCTTCGGGTGGCTTGGTGTAGCATTGAGTTGATAGCAGTAGTAGTAGTATGTAGTAGTAATAATAGATACAATCTACTTAAGAATAATGAAGATAAAGATTTACTAGCAAATGAAGATTTACTTTTACTATAGAAATTGAAAATTATAATTAAAAATATAGTGTATTATAAAATTAAGTTATTTTCTTATATATTTTCTTATGTGTAAAATTATATTTATTTTGTAGTAAAATCTTAAAATACAAAAATGAAAATTAAAATATTACAATTTAATTAATATTACAAAGTTAATCAATAAAGATTAACAAATAAATATCTCGATTGTTACTTAAAAACAAAGAATTTGTTCACCTTCCTTTTGTATTTTTTTGTGAATTGCAATATACCTAATTACGATACGATACGATACGAATTTAATATGTCAAAAAACTTGAATTAAATGAAACACAAAATATTGTCGAAAAGACAATCTGTGTCGGTTGGTAAACGCGGGCCTACAAGGCTCCAGTTTGTTCTGGTGCCTTGTATTACACCCTGTTCGAGCTGGTTCAGGGAGAAAACCTCTATGCCTGCTTGACTCAAAAAGCTTCTCTCCAAAGGCCATTGTAAGCTGGTTTCGCCTGACATCAAGTCCTTCTAAGCCGAGGATTTTACGGCTATCATCATAATTCGTGAATTCCGGACCTAATAGCACACGGGTAGCTCGTTCCTGCACATTCTCAAGGTCATTTCTTTGCTCTTTACTTAGCCCCGGATGCCACACAGGAGAAGCATACTCTAAAATACTCCAAATGTGCAGTTTATAAAAATTCAACAGTGAAAAACGACTAAAACCGAATCGCCGAATTGTGACTAGATTACGCAACGCTATATTTGCCTTCTTATTACAATATTTACATAATCCATCCATGACATTTTTGAGTTAAAAGTCACACCAAAATTATAATAATATTTAAAATCGGCACATTTATATCACTTTGACTAGGAACTTCTTTTTTCAAAAACGAGACTCTCATAAGTGCTGACTTTTTCCTATTAGTTGAAAGCCGTTTTTGTTCACAGTCAGCCTCCAAACGGCAAATTTTGCCATCCAAACTAATCATGGATCCTAGTGTCTGAAGTATCAGCAATGCTAAATTATCTGCGAACTTCGCTCTATTTTCATGCCAAGTCGCAATTTTTTTACACAGTATTAAAAATAAAATAGGTCTTGTTTTGGTACCTTGGGGTATTCCACAGAAAACCTCAAGAAAATTCAATTGTACCCCATCAGCACTAACATACTGTTTCCTTCCGTGTAAAAAACTATGAAGTATCCGAATTAAAAAGCTCTAAAATCTGTCATTGACTCAAGAATATCCGGATGGCTTGATTTGTTCAAAGCCATTTCTACGTCTGCTTGCAATAATTTTACAAATGCATCTTTATTTTACAGATGCTCCAGGGCTTCTTCCACAATTTTGATGAGATAATATACTGTGGTAGAGTTTTTGATAAATCCCTACTGACATGGATCTATTTTATCACAGAAATCTTCTAGTAATTATTTCTTTAGGAAATGTTCGAAAATGTTAGATACAACAGGGGTCAAAGATATAGGTCGTAGGTCACTCACCCCTTTTGGATTCAAAACTTTAGGTATTGGCGTTACGATTGCTTTTTTTAAAGCACTCGTGAAGGTACCACTCAACAAACATTAGTTTAAAAAGGCAGTCATAGGTTCAGCTAGAAAGGCTGTGCTTTTTTTTATACAGGGTTGCTAGAATATCTCCAGTGTTAGTTGCCTTATTGAGGTCAAGTCTCTCAAGAACCTTTGCAACTTAGTGAGGGAAAATCACAGGTATCTTAGATGGAACAGCCAAGAAGGGAACACTGGTGGATTGCTTTTACAAATACTAGCAAAATACTTATTAATAGCGTTTGCATCGAGGTTATTCCCAGATTCGTCGTATACGCTTACACTTTGTTTTACAGAGGAGCCAGTGAGAAGCCGTATTCCTTTATAGTAACCGGCTGAGTTTGTGGTCATGAGCTCGTTTAATTTCGAACCGTAGGACTTCTCAGCCAACCTACATTCATAGACCATTTGATTTCTCAGCTTGGAAGCTTCGCCCATCTTTCCCTTTTTATGAAGCCTGTTGCGTTTGCGTATCAGCCTTTCCAGGCCCGAGTTTACCCAAGGCTTGTCAGATGAGTTTGCTGTGATTATCTTCTCTGGAAATTTTATAATATGCTATGCGTATTTCAGTGGAAAATATTCTATACATGTCGTTGACATTGCAGTTTTCGCAAACTTTTTCAGTTTTTCAAAACAGACCATTTAGCGAATAGCTTTTTTCCTGAATTAGTCAGAGGCCGGCTTAAAAATATCATTCATCACTATTTACCTATTTACCATTTACCATTCCCTTGTATAAAAGTCTAAGTTATTTTAAAGTGAAATTGCACTTATAATACCATCTGATAACTAGAAAAGATTTTTCACCTACACTAACAAAAATTTGTTATGGTTGCGGCATCCACTGCAACCCAGTAAAGAACGAACTCTAGCCCGTAGTAATCGAAAATTTAAAAGGATGTTTTGCAAAAAAATTGTTGAGTGGGGAAAATCTCCGTTTGAAGCTGATTCAAGAATGGCAATTATTATTTTTGAATACTGTTACGAATGATAACAATTTCAATGGTAAAAATTTATTGCGAAAAAAATTTATGAAAATTCTTAAAAACAGCCTGAATCATCACAAAAATGGTGCCAGATCAAAATTAAAACTAGACCACTGGAACCTCCATAGCTGAAAACCCTATATAGGAGAATTAAAGTCCCCTATCTTGAGAAAAAAAAATCCCTTTATTGTATTGGAAGCAGTGATGTTTCTCTTTTTTTTCATCTCTCTTTTTTATTTTCTCTCTCTCCTTCTTCTCCTTATTTTTACCACTATTGGGGCCTTAAAACAACATAGAAAGATACTTAAGGGCTCATTGAAAATATCATTGAGAAATCATTCAGTCTATTCGTTATTTGTATTTAAATTCAAAAACGCGGAAATTATTACCGCTATCCGGGGTCTATCTAACTCTGAAAAAGCTCAAATATAGTATTTCTTTTCTTATTCTAAAAATACATCCAAAATATTACTAAAAAGGGATACGCAAAAGAATAGAAAAAGCTATTTCAACAAATTTTCATCTCGGCAGTGAGGAAATACAAAATTATACACAATAGATACAAATATTTTCCATCAGCCGTTTGCTTTGAGATCCACGAAATACCAATAAGATTGATTACAAGATCAGCTGAGCCGTGACCTAGAACAACAAAAAATCTGAGAACATAAATCAAAATTAAAAAAAAACGATGTATTCAGAAGCGATTAGTTATTTAATTACACTCCTCTATCCCTGGTGTGTTTACCAGGGGTAATAGGATTAAACTATCAATACAGAAACTTTTCACAAAAATCAACCAAATTTAATTTTTGATCACAATCCGAGTATTTCAATGTAGCACAAAAATCAACCCAAGTCCTTTTTATTAATATTTATTTGATTCTTTTCTCTTAAATAGTGAATATTCCCATTAGGAAAAGACCTTTTAACTTGTAAAAAGTGAACCAAGCCGTATCATAACCAAAATTTTAAAAACCATTTTTGAAACAAAATATTTACTGAAACAAAGTCGATATTTGATGCTGATTCAGAAATGGTAACTATTATGTCAATTTGTCTCAATTGCAAAAGTTTATTGCAAAAATAAAATTATTTGAATTTCCAGGAAGAGCCTTAAACCCGTTAGGAAATGGTATCGGAGCACCACTAGAATCGGCATGATTGAAAAACCAACAAAAGTGACATACAGCCCCCCCCCCTTGAACCACAAGGAAAACCCCTTTTTCCATGGGATGCATTGATTTGCCTCTTTATTTTTTTTCCCTGGGTGATCGCTGCGAACCAGTTGTCTTAGAATTCTGAGAGAGAAATCATTAAAAGAGAGATCACCATTTCTAGTGCCCTTTTAATTACCAAAAGAGGTTACGTCACAAAAAAGTGGCAATTTCTGCAACTGTGTGCCATCAAGCAAAATTTTTGGCCAAGACAGGGTCAAAATTCAAGAAATTCGAAAATCAAGGATAACGAATAAATTTTTATGGTCAAAAACTCAAAACGGATGGATTTAAGACCTCCACTAAAACAGAACAAATTGATGTTTCCTGCCGTTTCAGCCCTCAGACAAAAAAGAACAAAGTGGTGTTTCCTGCCATTTTTTGTCATAAAACATCGATTTTTGGCAAAAAAAGGTCAAAATGCCAGAGGATGGGAAATCTTAGGTAGCCAATCAATTTTTCATGGTCTTAAATCTTAAACCAAATATTTTGACCCCCCCCCCCCCTCCCATTCGGAAAATTGCACCAAAGGGATGTTTTCTGTCAAATTCTGTAAAAAAACCTCAACTCTTACCCAAAGAGGGTCTAATTACGAGGAAATACAAATTATAAAGACCTAATCTACTTTTTACTGATCCTCAAATAGGAGGTTTTAGTCCCCTATTGACTAAAATGTCTTTTATTTATTTCCACCTTATGAAAATAATTGAATTCTTCATGAGTAAATTCTTAAAGATAGTGATAATGAAATGCTTCTCCGGCTTTAGCTACGGTGCGAAGTTGTATATATTGTGCGAAGATTATATTTAATAATTTTCGAGGTAAAACTTATATTTAATGCTCTTAAAAAAAAACATCCTGACTTCTTTACTGTCATCACCCAAGTTGAACAATCTCTTGTAAACTTTATTGTGTATATTAAAAAAAGCAAATACTAATTTTTAAAAAATGAAGTTTTCTTCATTTTAAAGAGCGTAAAGAGCGTAAAGGAAGTAAAGAGCGAAGATAAAACAAAATGAACGAAAATTATTACTTCGCCAGATGCGTAAGATATATGTACAGAACTACCTCAAGTAGACTATCTCGTGGCTTATTCCAATATCTTTAGAATGCTAAAAACTAACACTTTACTGAAAACCAAGCTAAAGTTTTTCTTTACAACTGTAGACAAAAATGTAGAATTAAAAGTGTAGACTAAAGTATATCGATATCATAGTCACTGAAAGACTGTCGAGAGACTTAAGAACTAGTCTTTGTTTTGTGCAGATTTCTCATAGAATTTTTTTATCCCTAGAGATCATTCTGTTTAGGGGGAAATGGGGTTTTGGGTTCTATTACAAATCTATTACAAGTCAGGTTATTTGAAATCATTTTGCAGAAATATTTTACGAATTCGGGGAAGCAATAATTTTTGTTTGTTCTCGGGTTCAACTTCGTTCTTTACTTCCAAAAGAAAAACTTTGATGAAAAAAAAAAAATCTCATTAAGGCTTGTACTAACCTTGAGGAGGAAAATTGCATAAATAAAGCATTTTAAAGTGGTTGCACCCGAAGTTAGCTCTTCAACATACACGCCATGAACATCTAGAATAGAAAATAGAACACGTCTCTTTATTAAATATCTTTAGATTTGTCAAATAGTCTGACCAATTTAATGTGAAAAATTTAAAGGTTTGGCTTAATCCATCCTTCATTTTTGAACAATAAATTGTATTATGGCAGCGATGTCAACATCAATCTCGTCAAGCGCTAAATGTTCTCTCAAAAGACATCATCAGGGTAGAATTTCATAAAGTGCTTAATTGGACAGAAAATGTCTAAAGGAAATTCAATTCCATATCAAAGTTGGAATTTTTTTAATGGGATAAGAAACTCGCATTGTTTTGAAAATCGAGGTAATTGACATCTTTCTAACTTTAATATGTCAATAATGTTTGGGATAAACGCACTGGTACTTATTTATAATATGTTGATAATTTGTCAATTAATGTTTTTAATTTTTGATTATTAATTAGTAGTTGTTCAACTTGAAAGTCAGAATAACGATTATGACTATCTATTAATTCTAAATAGCTGAAAAGGGCTATCCACGTATTCCAGCAGCCCCAAGAACATGAGTGGCAGCTTGAAGCAAGTTAATAAAGTTAACAATATTTTTGTGTAACATAAAATATAATATAAGATATTATAAAATAACAAACATGATATGGAAATAAATAAACATATATATATATATATATATATATATATATATATATATATATATATATATATATATATATATATATATATATATATATATATATATATATATATATATATATATATATATATATATATATATATATATATATATATATATATATATATATATATATATATATATATATATATATATATATATATATATATATATATATATATATATATATATATATATATATTATGTATATGTATATGTATGTATGTATGTATGTATGTATATATATATATATATATATATATATATATATATATATATATATATATATATATATATATATATATATATATATATATATATATATATATATATATATATATATATATATATATATATATATATATATATATATATATATATATATATATATATTGCCAAAATTTTGCCAAAAAAATAAGATAATTTTTTATTTGTCACTCACATTTTCACTTGATCTGAAAGTTTGGTCCATGTACGTAGCAAACATATATATATATATATATATATATATATATATATATATATATATATATATAGAGATATATATACTATGGCAAATAAATATATATATATATATATATATATATAAATATATATATAAAAAAAAAAAAAAAAAAAAAAAAACTGTAGTCCTAATCCAGCAATATGAGACAAATGTGCACTATGAACGAGGCATCACCTTACACATCCATCCAACTACCTAGAGACCAAACAGTATACCCAAACCATCAACACATATATTTAGTACATAAGTCCAAACTCCTGATCAAGCGAAAGTGTGTACATAAAAAATTTGCCTTATAGTACCATAAATGCAAAGAATTATTAAAGAAAACTGGCCCGTTACTGTGAATTATGCAGGCTTATCTTATTTTTGGCAAAATTTTTGAAGAAATTAAATTTCAGCTGGGGGGAGGGGGCAAACTGGGGTTGGGGGGATCAAACTGAGATCTGGGGGGCAGTTGCCTCCTGTCCCATAAAAATTTACGCCCTGGCGAAAAACAACACTTTTGGTGGCACTTCTTAAGTAGATAATGTAAATATTGCAACCATATAAATAAAATCTACAAACGAATTAATCGAAATGATTTTGCATCGATCTTTTATGTAATTATCTTAATTTTTAGTTACTGTGTGCCGTGTTTTGTTCTTTACTAGGTTTCAGCTATTTCCGATAAAACTAGCATGGGCACAGGGCTCATTTATAATGAACTGTATCGGTCATTATGTTACTCTTTCGATATTCGATATTGTCTCAAATTGTATATTCTTTCATAATGTACAAGCGTTGGCGGCTCAGTCAGTAGAGCGTAGGTTTTGTAATCCCAAGGCGTCAAATTCGAGCATCACCTGGGTCAAATTTTTCTCTTAATTATAAATGGATGATACTGGTTTCTAGGAAAATAAGGATTTACAGCAAACTTTTAGTCTCCTAACATTCAGTTATTATAAGCTTTACTATTCGTTCTTTACTTTAATTAATTAAAAAAACTCTTTCCACAAACTAAGTTTTTCAAAGAAAAGAAAGAACTCCATTAAACTCAAAATGAGCAAAAATAAAATCAAATAATCTTCTAAGCTTGAAACTACCACAGATTAGCATCGATAAATAAATAAAACCCAAAACGAACAGAAATTACAATAAATAACTTTTACAGTAATGCTGATTTGTGGTAGTTTCACGATTATTTGATTTTATTTTTGCTCATTTTTGGTTTAATATAGTCCTTTACTTTTCTTTGAAAAACTTATTTTGAGGGAAAAGTTTTTTTTAATTAATTTCTGGTCGCTTTATATTGACATAGTCTTTTCAGGGAAAAAGAACATAGTTCTTTAAATCTTTTCGGTTTTTGTAAGACTTTGCAAATTGACCTGCTATTTGTATGCTGGAGAACAATTTTCAGCAATTTTTAACAATAAACACCATTTTAAAAATCTGGACACAAATAATAGCGTTTGATTTAGTTTCACACCTCGTCTAGTTGACCTGATATAGAAAACTTCATACCATTTACAAAAAAATCTGTTTACTTTCTTTAATAGCTTGGATACATTTTGGTTAAATTTTAAGAGCAGAAGTAGCCCCGATAGTTTGAACATAATACCCTCAGTCGTTCTTGGGATTCTGCTGATATGCCTTATTGTTAATTAGCATTAACAAAGTGCATTTTGATTTAATCTCAAGGCAACATTTAGTTTTGAAACATGACGGGCAAATGGGAAGGTGAGCGTGGGAGGGGGATTAGTTGCCCTCCAATCAAGTTCGACTATTAAAAAGGGCATTAGCCCTTTCTATTTTCAATCGAATGAGTCCTTTTCGAAGTTCCTACGACAACTTCTTCGATACGAAGTGCCCTGATCCAAACAAAAAAAAAAATTAATAATATATTGTACCCATATCGATTTTTAATACAAAAATGTCAAGCCTTCCAATCACTTTCGACTATTAAAAAGGGCACTAGCCCTTGCAATTTCCAATCGAATGAGCCCTTTTTTAGTTTCTACGACAACGCTTTCTATAAAGACCTTATATGCTCCCAGGGCATGAATTACAATCCTTGCCCTGAGGGCTGTGTGTGTGTGGGGGGGGGGGTTGTCACCCTTAAAGACCTACTTTCCAGAACTTTCAATTACGTTGAACAAAATGGCTATCTCAAAATTATGATTGGATCTGTTTCAGAAACGGTGGGCGTGAGAGGGGGGTTAGTTGCCCTCCAATGACTTTTGACTATTAAAAATGGTACTATCCTTTTGAATTTACAATGGAATGAACCCTTTTTGATGTTTCTATGTCAACACTTTCTATAAAAACCTTATATGCCCCAGGGCATAACTTAAAACCCTTACCCTGAGGATTGTGGGGGAGTGTTCTCCTCAAAAACATAATTTCTATCTGGAAATCAACACCACTGAACAAAATGGCTATCTCAAAATTTTGGTTGGATGTGTTTGGGAAAATGGTGGGCGTGGAAGGGGTGTTAGTTGCCTTCCAATCACTTTCGACTATTAAAAAGGGAACAAGCTACTCCAATTTCCAATCGAATGAGCCATTTTTAAAGTTTCTACGACAAATCCTTCGATATGAAGTACCCTGGGTTAAAGAAAAAATAAATAAATAAAACATTGAGCCAACATCGTTCTTTACCTAGGCAGCGCAATTGTGCTGCCTATGACTAGCTGCGGAAAAGAAAAAGCAAAATATAATAATGAATTGGTATTTTTTCATTAGTCGGTACGCCCTCGAGAAATGAAGTTGGGCTTTTTACTGTGGCTACTGTAGAGCGGTCAAGAGTCTCCGATGGTAGAATGGTGAGCACAGCTTGTACGTGAAAATGCAGATTTTTTTTGTAAAAAGTGATACTAGCGGCCCTTCAGTCTTTTTGGTAACTTAAAAGGGCACTAGAACTTTTAATTTTCGTTTAAATTAGCCCTCTCGCGACATTCTAGGACTACTAGGTCGATATGATCATCCCTGGGAAAAAACAACAAGTAAATACGCATCTGTGATCTTTCTTCTGGCAAACAGTACAAAATTCCAGATTTTTGCTGATAGGAGCTTGAAACCACTACAGTAAGGTTCTCTAATACACTAAATCTGATGGTGAACATTAAGATTCTATGACTTTTAGGGTGTGTTTCACCCTCTTTTTTGAAAATAAGGCAAATTTTCTCAGCCTAGTAACTTTTGATTGGTAAGACTAAGCTTGATGAAACTTATATATCTAAAATAAGCTTCAAAATGCAATTTTTTGTATGTATCTATTGGTATCAAAATTCCGTTTCTTGGAGTTTCGGTTACTATTGAGCCAGGTCGTCTCTTACTTACAGTTACTTACCACGAACTGTTTGAAAAGCTTGGAAGTATAAAACGATATCCTTACCTTACCTTAGTTCCTCCTGTACCTCCAGAGGCACACAGGGCGTCCGTTAACAGCCCCCAATCATCCCGCAAATGAGCTGCGGCGTAAATGTCCTCCCACTCTGGGATTAAGGATGCGTGAAGGGCTCTCCTATGCCGCTCATATGTCCTGTGAAGCGTGTTTTTGGGCCTTCCTCGCCGACGCGTGCCGTCTGGTTGCAACTGGAGGATCATATTCGGTAGTCTCGATCTTGGCATACGGATAACATGGCCAAGATAGCGCCATCTTCGTTGCCTGACTACATCAGCGACATCAGGCTGGTTTGTGTAGTGGCGAATTTCCATGTTTGTTATCCTATCCTTCCGGTTAATGTTTAGGATACGTCAAATACAGTTGTTTTCATATGCAGTTAGTCGTTTTTCCTGCTCACCTGTGAGTTTTAAAAAATCCATTGCGTATGTCAAAATAGAAAGGACGTTGCTTCTGAAAATGAGAAGTTTTAGCTGAAGTGAGTACTTCGCTGATCTCCAGACTGGTCGAAGTCGTTGAAATGCCGAGCTTGCCAGGACTATTCGTGTTTGCAGTTCTTTTTCGGAGTCGCCACTAGACGAGACGGTGCTGCCGTCTATATCGGAAGATATCGGAAGTCAGTGACTTGCTCTATGCTTTCAGTCCCTAGCTGCATATTCATCGGTGAGTTAGTGGTTGACATCGCTTTGGTTTTGGGGGCGTTTATAAGTAACCCAAACTGCTCCGCTCTTTCGGCTAACTTGCATAAAAAGTCTTGAAGTTTGCTTTTGTCTTTCTCCATCAATCCAACATCGTCTGCAAAGTCGAGATCTTGGACTAGTCTGCCTGGAATTTTGATCCCGTATCCATCAATTTGCCTGAATATGTAGTCCACTATGAGAATAAAGAGGAATGGAGACAATACCCATCCTTGTTTGACACCTGCCATTACTTCGAAATATCTTGTATTTCCTTCGTAGGTTCTCACGCAGCATTCCGTGTCTTCATACATTGCTATGATAAGGCGAACAAGCTTCTCAGGAATACCGTAGAAGATCAGGATCCTCCATAGTATTGGGTGGTCTATTGAGTCGAACGCTTTTTCAAAATCGACGAACAATAGATATAGACGTTGTCTCCATTCATTTGATTCTTCAGGCATGGTCCGCAGTGTGAATATCAGATCGGCGCAAGATCTTTTTGGTCGGAAACCATGTTGCTCCTTGCATAAATGCGGGTCTAAGGCAGCTTGAAATTTTGTCAGGATGATTATGTAGAAGAGTTTTCCGGGTATTGAGAGGAGGTTGATGCCTCTGTAATTTCCACAGACTGTCGCGTCTCCTTTTTTGACCAGTTTAATAATGGTTCCTGCTCTCCAGTCCTTTGGGACTTTTTCTTTTTTCCAGAGGAGGGAAAAGAAGACTAGCCACACTGAAAGGGACCTGCGGATCGATGACTTGACCATTTCTCCAGATATACGGTCACTGCCCGGAGATTTTCCAATCTTCAGCTTTTTAGAGGCTGAAAGGATCTCTTCCGCCGTTGGCTCGTTTTCATTAATTAGAAGATCCAAAAATGGGCTGTCCGGAATATCTGGTGGAACAGAAGGGGACGGGCGATTGAGAAGGTTTTCGAAGTAATCCGCCCATCCATTTTTTCGGTCATCTGGATCGGTTAGCAGTCTTCCGTTTTCCCCCTTTACTGGTCCTTCTTGTACGTTGGTCTTCCCAACGATTTCTTCAGTTAGGCGGTACACAGCTCTCGTGTCACCACGTCGGGCTGCTTCTTCTGCCATTCTTGCTTTCTCATTGAGGTGCTTTCGTTTGTATGACCTAGCACTTTTCTTCACTTCTCTGTCCGCTTCTTTATAAGCTATGTCTTTCATGACATCAGCAGAGGGATCATTACTGAGCGTGCTCTGTTTTATTTTCTTGCGGTCTTCGATCAAGTCCCATGTCTTCTGGGATATCCACTGTTCCTTTATTGACTTTTTAAAGCCAAGAACTTCTTCAGCAGTTCTCTGAGCTTCTCCACATCAAAATTGCTTGGTAGTTTTATTGGTTGTCGGGATCTGTTGGAGCGGAGTTTCAACTTGAGTGTCGCTACAAGAAGTTCATGATCCGACCCAACATCCGCACTTCTGTAACTCCTCACGTCTTTCAGACTAGTTCTCCACCGTCGTCAGATTAGAAAGTGGTCAATCTGGTTTTTGACAGTTTTGTCTAGGGATGTCCATGTATACTAATGTATATCTTTGTGCTCGAATAATGTACCTCGTATCAACAAGTCATTTGACATGGGAAAGCTGACTAGCCTTGCACCATTTTCGTTGATAGTTCCAAGCCCGTGATGTCCCAACACCTCGGGGCAGTATGATCTGTCCTGACCAACTTTCGTATTTAGGTCGCCTGCCAAGCAAGCGACGTCATGGAGAGGGATGGAGTCTAGGAAGGACTGGAGGGTTTCATAAAAACTGTCTTTCGAGGTTTCATCGGCATCATTTGTTGGTGCATAGCATATGACTAGCGACAGCTTTGCATGTTTAGATGCAAATCGTGTATACAGGATTCTCTCGTTAATTGGTTTCCACGAGCAGAGAGACTTTGCTGCATTTGGGTTTAATATAGCTGCGACTCCGGCTGCATGTCTGTCCGTTTTTCCGCTGTACAGAACTGTATAAGTCATGTTGCTGTTTACTGTTTTGAGCTTCTTTTCTCCGCAGCCTTTCCATCGTGCTTCTGTCACTGCGAGGATGTCTAGCCGAAAGTTTTCGCACTCTTGTAGAACTTGTTCAGTTTTGAAAGGGCCGACATGGTCCTTGCGTTCCGAAATCCGATTCGTACTGGTTTATTCGCGTCGAAAAATCTGGTCGAGGGGCATGCATGGGTTGTCATCATATTGGGATTTAATCCGAGGCTTTTCACTGACGTTTCTTTAGCACATTCTTTTTCTACGGGAGCGACTTGCTAGACCACTGCACAACCGGTTTCTTCGGCTCGGCTAGGGGCAGGGACGCCAATCCCTGACCGTGGGGCCGGAACCCCCCGGACCTACCTTGCAGAGGCCGTTGTCCGTACATCTGGATCCTCCGCCCTTTCGCAGTTGTACTCCTATAGGGGATCCTCCGACGATGGTGTTCTGCTTAACCATGCAATTTAACCCATTGCTGGGAGAAGGTTTGTAACTGATGGGACGTGTCCACACGCCGGTGGGCCCTGCTGAGTGTACATTCGAGGGGCCTTCTTCCTCCTCCGCCTGTATTTACGGCCCCTGGGCGAGGGTGCCCCAGTTTCAATTAAGGACCCCCAGGGACTGGGTCCCCCCTTGGTCCGCGCCTCCAATGGAGGTACCCTACATATCTGTAGGGTTTTCCCCTATCCGCCACCTGGGGACGCGCTGAGTGGCCTGGAGAGGGCCCCTACTGAGAAGGTGACTCAGTAGGTGACTCAGAAACGATATCATCATTGTAATAATTATGGTCCAAAACGCTTAACTGGAGATTTACAAGAACACCTTCCATATGTTCCTCCTCCAAGCCCCCTTAACAAGCTACGCTATTAAGATACAAAAACCAAAATATCAAATCAGATTATTAGAGGCGTGGCTCTGTTAGTACAGCGGAGGACTTCAAATTAGAGCGTGTTGGGCTCGATTCCTAATTGATTTTTTTCCATTACGATTTTTTCTCCTTCTGTATGATCATTTTCAGATAATTTCACTGTTTTTATAAATGTGATACACTCATTTTTTAAAGCATTTCCCGTGAAGGTATTTTGTCACGCATTTTGATTCAAAAGAGAATAGAGGTCATTCAGTTCATGGTTTGCAACGACATTCTTAGCAGATCACTAAATCCATACCCCAACGTATGACGTAATTTTGTCAAAATCCTGTGTGTTTAGGGGAGGGGGGGGGGTAAAATCTGGAGCCAATTTTCCCAAATCGAATGAAAATGACAGAGAAAACTTAAAAACGAAACATATGGTAATTAAAATGGTAAAGATGTACTAAAGAAAGCTGACCTTTTTCAATGGGTGCTTGAATTATGCAGGCTTATCTTAGTTTTGACAATATTTTTGGAGAAACTAAATTTCACCTAGGGGGGAGATACTGGGTTTTGGGGGAAAGCATTGGTCTGGGAGAGGCAGTTTTTCCCTTTGTCCCATAGGAAATTACGCTCCTGACAGCAGCCCCTTGTCACTTAGTGGTTGGAGAAGCGTAGGCATGTGGTTCTGGAACCACTCAAAGTTGTATATTAAAAAAAGGATTACTTATTGTTATAGTTACTTATTTGAATTATTTACTTGACAATTCAGCTGTAATATTCTCTCCGTAGGCAAGATTCTGCATCAAAAGAGAAGAAAAACAAATAATACAAAGGTGCCGGTAGAAAATTTTCCAGGGGGGGGGGAGACGCCTAAATAGTAGTGGTGGTTGGGTGACAGTTTAGGGCACCAAACCACAACTTTACTTCAAAGAGGATGGATTGCATTCAATTTAAAATCCTGAGAAGCTAATCGATTTAAAAGTATCAATAACTATATTTTAGGCTTCGCAGTTGCAAAAGAAGTAATGCCTCACGGTGGTAGCACTGGATTCAACCAAGTTGATTTGCTTTATTTGTAATGAAATTATACTACGTTTGGTGATCTGTAATTTTGTATCAGCTATAATGAGGGGGGTGTGAGTCATTGTTTAGTTGGGTTAGGGTAGATTCCTACATAATTATATTTTAATGGGCAAACTGCTTACTCTTCTTGATGCTTCAGATAAGAGTTGAAATAGGAAGGGTGGAGTAGGAATTAATTAAAATGTTTCTCTATACAGCTAATATTTTACATTCCCATATCTACCAGCACAGAGGTGGAAAAGGCAAGGAAGGTCATCATCAGCCCCGCCATGAAATTTCTTTGGGGTGGTAAATACTGCTAGGAACTTAGTTTTTAGCAATTTTTTATGGTAAAATTTTTCTTTTTCTATTTATATGCAGGACTTCAATGTATCTAAAAAAAAAAATTTGTTGTATTCATCAATAAGAAAATCCTATTCTAGAGATTGTGATGGCTTCAGTTATGTAGAAGAGTAGTAAGGCAATAGGGAATCCAGCCAGTGATTGCGTAATATGCCTTACCACGGGTCAGTCACCTATTACAATGAACGGTAGATGCCTTAGCAGACAGGTTTTCTAATGTGACGCTCATTTTTTGTGTGTCAATCGGTTAGAGAAAGCTGGTGGTTACTCCATATGATAACTTGATTAGTCGTTTTTTTAAAAAACTTGGCAAGCTATTATGTACTCAAGCAAAAACCCTATATAATGTCCATACACTGCATTCCATTTTTCATTATGTTTTAACACATTGATTATAGTAAACTATATATTATTAACTTTGAAAACAATGGATTCGTCAATTTTCAATGTGAGTAAACTTTTCATTCTTTTATTTCCCAAAAAAAAATTAAAGAAAAATGTTTTGCTAGTAAATTCAAATTTCAGAGGGACTTAGCCCCCCTCCCCTTCAACAATACAAAATCTTAAGACTATGACGAGTATATTCGTTTGAAACGGCAAAGCACGCTTTTTTCTATTATGTAAATAAAATCTCTCCTCCACAGCTATGTTTACAAGTTTTAATTGTTTTGAAAAACAGTTCTTTATCATTCAGAAACAAGCTTTTTCCAAACATGTTGTATTTTTATGGTTTGAATGAAAAGCTTTCGTGTTACAAAGAGATTGAAAGTTTTGGGAGTCAAATTTCACAGGCTCTTGCTATAAAAACTCGACTTTACAGCTCTTAATGCTGTTCTGGGTGCTAAACGAGTCATTACCAAGGACTGGAATCCCCCCATAAGCATGGTGACATACGCCAACTGGCAAACTACTGGAAAAGGGTACAAAAAATCTGCAACTACGAGTGCCAGCATGGCTTCCGATTCAGAGTACTTCTGAGTGATGTTTAATGTCATATTTTTGGTCACTGTTGGTTCTTAGTTTATGCATTACAGAGTAGATGGAACCTCGGATAAATCAAAGATTATAAAACCAGTTCCAGTTTTAAAAATAAAAGATGCCGTTATCTAGATATTTAATTTAATTTAAGAAATAGTAAAATATATAGTTTCTCTTGTACAATTTGTAGGGATATAACCAACTCGACCTCATAAGATGAATGAAGGATCTTTTAATTACATTTTGGAGAAAAATATTGTTTCAACATTAAAATCTCCAGTACATGTTAGACCAGATCATAGTTTTAGTTAAGAGTTTTAGGTTTTACCTTTGAGTTTCATTTAGAGTTCTAGTTTAGTTTACTTTTAGTTATGAGTTTGGTGTTTTACCTTAGAGTCTTAGCTTAGAGTTTTAGTTAGAGTTCTAGTTTAGTTTAGTTTTAGTTAAGAGTTTAGAGTTAAAGCTTAGAGTCTTAGCTTAGAGTTTTTGTTAGAGTTCTAGTTTAGTTTAGTTTTAGTTAAGAGTTTAGAGTTTTAGATTAGAGTTTTAGCTTTGAGTTTTTGATAGAGTTCTATTTTAGTTTAGTTTTAGTTAAGAGTTTTATCTTAGAGTCTTAGCTTAGAGTTTTTGTTGAAGTTCTAGTTTAGTTTAGTTTTAGTTAAGAGTTTAAAGTTTTACCTTAGAGTCTTAGTTTAGAGTTTTTGTTAGAGTTGAAGTTTAGTTATGATATTTCTAAAGTCAATTAAGATGAAGAAATGTCGGAGTGTAGGTTTGACATCACCAAGCACGTGCGAGGGAAATTTTCGGTGGAGGGGGGCTTAAAAAGGCAAAAAATGGATGAACTACATGAGTTTATAAGACGGTTCGTGATAATCACAAGGTTTTTTCTGATTTTTTGGACAATACCCATACTCCTATTGATAAGGACTGATGGTTCTAATTCAATATTTTTTTATGAAAACAAACTATTTTTTTTAGTTAGAGTTCTAGTTTAGTTTAGTTTTAGTTAAGAGTTTAGAGTTTTAGTTAAGAGTTTAGAGTTTTAGCTTAGAGTCTTAGCTTAGAGTTTTTGTTGAAGTTCTAGTTTAGTTTAGTTTTAGGTAAGAGTTTAAAGTTTTAGCTTAGAGTCTTAGCTTAGAGTTTTTGTTAGAGTTGAACTTTAGTTATGATATTTCTAAAGTCAATTAAGATGAAGAAATGTCGGAGTGTAGTTTTGACATCACCAAGCACGTGCGAGGGAAATTGTTGTTGGTGGGGGGCTTAAAAAGGCAAAAAATGGGTGAACTACATGAGTTTATAAGACGGTTCATGAAATTCCCAAGGTTTTTTCCGATTTTTTGGACAATACCCATACTCCTATTGATGAGGACTGATGGTTCTAATTCAATATTTTTTTCATGAAAACAAACTATTTTTTTTAACAAATTTTTTTTTTGACTTCGAAATTATTCAACTTTTTGTTAGAGTTCTAGTTTAGTTTAGTTTTAGTTAAGAGTTTAGAGTTTTACCTTAGAGTCTTAGCTTAGAGTTTTTGTTATATTTGTAGTTTAGTTTATTTTTATTTAAGAGTTTGTTTTTTTACCTTTGATTTTAATTTATATTTCTATTTTAGTTTATTTATATTTAATAGTTTGGATTTTTAGATTAGAGACTTAACTTAAAGTTTTAGTTAGAGTTCTATTTTAGTTTAGTTATAGTTAATAGCGTGGTGTTTTACCTTAGTGTCTTACCTTAGAGTTTTAGTTAGAGCTCTAGTTTAGTTTTAGTTGATAGTTTAGAGTTTTACCTTATAGTCCTAGCTTAGAATTTTTGTAAGAGTTTAGTTTAGTTTAGTTTTAGTTAAGAGTTTAGAATTTTTAGCTTAGAGTCTTAGCTTAGAGTTTTTGTTGAAGTTTTAGTTCAGTTTAGTTTTAGTTAAGAGCTTAAAGTTTTAGTTTCGAGTCTTAGCTTAGAGTTTTTGTTAGAGTTGAAGTTTAGTTATGATATTTCTAAAGTCAATTAAGATGAAGAAATGTTGGATTGTAGGTTTGACATCACCAAGCACATGCGAGAGAAATTTTTGTTGGTAGGGGGCTTAAAAAGCTAAAAATGGGTGACCTAAATGAGTATTTCAGACGAGTCGTCGAAATTCCAAGTTTTCTTCTGATTTTTATGACAATAGCCATACTCCTATTGATGAGGACTGATGGTTCTAATTCAATATTTTTTTCATGAAAACAAACTATTTTTTTTTTAGTTAGAGTTTAGTTTCGTTTAGTTTTAGTTAAGAGTTTAGAGTTTTAGCTTAGAGTCTTGCTAGAGTTCTGTTAAGTTTAGTTGAGTTTAGTTAGAGTTTGCTTAGGTTTTGAGTTTAGTTTAGTTTTAGTTAAGAGTTTAAAATTTTAGCTTTGAGTCTTAGCTTAGAGTTTTTGTTAGAGTTGAAGTTTAGTTATGATAATTCTAAAGCCAATTTAGATGAAGAAATGTCGGAGTGTAGGTTCGACATTACTAGGCTCTTGCAAGGAAATTTGTTTGTTAGTAGGGGGCTTAAAAGGCAAATATGGGTTAACTACATGTGTTTATAAGACAATTTTTTAAAATACAAAAGTTTCTTATCTGATTTTCTTGACAATGATGAGGACTCTCATATTGTTGGTATTATGTCAAGATTTTTTCATGAGAACAAACTATTTTTTAACAATTTTTTTTTTTTGACTTCGAAATTATTGAACTTTTTGTTAGAGTTCTAGTTTAGTTTAGTTTTTGTTAAGAGTCTAGAGTTTTTAGCTTAGAGTCTTAGCCTAGAGTTTTGGTCGAAGTTCTAGTTTAGTTTTAGTTAAGAGTTTAGAGTTTTAGCTTTGAGTCTTAACTTAGAGTTTTGTTAGAGTTCTAGTTTAGTTTAGTTTTAGTTAATAGTTTGGATTTTTAGCTTATAGTATCATCTTTGAGTTGTTTTTAGAGTTATGGTTTAGTTTATTATTAGTTAATAGTTTATAGTTTTTAGCTTAGAGTATTAGATTATAGTTTTTTTTTAAGTTAGAGCTTATTTTATTTTTATTCAAGAGCTTAAATTTTTATCTTATAGTATTATCTTAGAGTTTTTGTTATAGTTGAAGTTTAGTTATGATATTTCTAAAGTCAATTAAGATGAAGAAATGTCGGAGTGTAGGTTTGACATCACCCAGCACTTGCGAGGGAAAATGTTGTTGGTGGGGGGCTTAAAAAGGCAAAAAATGGGTGAACTACATGAGTTTATAGACGGTTCGTGAAAATCCCAAGGTTTTTTCTGATTTTTTGGACAATACCCATACTCCTATTGATGAGGACTGATGGTTATAATTCAATATTTTTTTCATGAAAACAAACTATTTTTTTTAGTTAGAGTTCTAGTTTAGTTTAGTTTTAGTTAAGAGTTTAGAGTTTTAGATTAGAGTCTTAGCTTAGAGTTTTTGTTGAAGTTCTAGTTTAGTTTAGTTTTAGTTAAGAGTTTAAAGTTTTAGCTTAGAGTTTTTGTTAGAGTTGAAGTTTAGTTATGATATTTCTAAAGTCAATTAAGATGAAGAAATGTCGGAGTGTAGGTTTGACATCACCAGGCACGTGCAAGGGAAATTTTTGTTGGTGGTGGGTTTAAAAATGCAAAAATGGGTGATCTACATGAGGTTATCAGACGGTTCGTGAAAATTCCAAGGTTTTTTCTGATTTTTTGGACCATACCCATATTCCTACTGATGAGGACGGATGGTTCTAATTCAATATTTTTTTCATGAAAATAAACTATTTTTTTTTAGTTAGAGTTTAGTTTCGTTTTGTTTTAGTTTAGAGTTTATTGTTTTATCTTATAGTCTTAGCTTAGAGTTTTTTTTAGAGTTCTAGTTTATTTTAGTTTTATTTAAGATTTTAGAAGTTTTAGCTTAGAGTCTTAGCTTAGAGTTTTGTTGAAGTTCTAGTTTAGTTTAGTTTTAGTTAAGAGTTTAAAGTTTTAGCTTAGAGTCTTAGCTTAGAGTTTATGTTAGAGTTGAAGTTTAGTTATGATATTTCTAAAGTCAATTAAGATGAAGAAATGTCGGAGTGTAGGTCTGACATCACCCGGCACGTGCGAGGGACATTTTTTGTTGATGGGGGGCTTAAAAAGGCAAAAATTGGGAACTACATGAGTTTATAAGACGGTTCGTGAAAATCCCAAGTTTTTTTCTGATTTTTTGGACAATACCCATACTCCTATTGATGAGGACTGATGGTTCTATTTCAAGATTTTTTTCATGAAAACAAACTATTTTTTTAACAAATTATTTTTTTGGACTTCGAAATTATTCAACTTTTTGTTAGAGTTCTAGTTTAGTTTAGTTTTAGTTAAGAGTTTAGACTTTTTAGCTTAGAGTCTTAGCTTAGAGTTTTTGTTGAAGTTCTAGTTTAGTTTAGTTTTAGTTAAGAGTTTAAAGTTTTAGCTTAGAGCTTAGAGAAATTTAATTCAGGAAATTATGAAAAAAAAATTTAGACGGTGTTACGTGCGCGCACGTAACCTCGTCTAAATTAACCTTAAAAAATGCAATAAACCTATGTCGACTTTGCATATTTTATTCAACATATCCGACAATTGATGCAGAAAAAGAATAGAGTTTGTTACTTACTTACTTACATTTTTTTCATAATTTCTTGAATTAAATTTCTATATTGTGCATCCTAATGGGGAATTCAAGAAAAAAATTTAGACGGGGTTACATGCGCGCACATAACACCGTCTAAATTTTTTTTTTTCATAATTTCCTGAATTAAATTTCTCTAAGCTCTTTTCCCCCATTTTTTCCTTTTTAAGCCCCCCACCAACAAAAAATTTCCCTCGCACGTGCCTGGTGATGTCAAACCTACACTCCGACATTTTTCATCTTAATTGACTTTAGAAATATCATAACTAAACTTCAACTCTAACAAAAACTCTAAGCTAAGACTCTAAGCTAAAACTTTAAACTCTTAACTAAAACTAAATTAAACTAGAGCTTCAACAAAAAACTCTAAGCTAAGTCTCTAAGCTAAAACTCTAAACTCTTGACTAAAACTAAACTAAACTAGAAGTCTAACAAAAACTATAAGATAAGACTCTAAGCTAAAACTCTAAACTCTTAACTAAAACTAAACTAAACTAGAACTCTAACTAAAACTCTAAGCTAAGACTCTAAGGTAAAACACCAAACTCTTAAATAAAACTAAACTAAAATAAATCTCTAAATGAAACTCAAAGTTAAAACATCAAACTCTTAACTAAAACTAAACTAAACTAGAACTCTAACAAAAACTCTAAGCTAAGACTCTAAGGTGAAACTCTAAACTCTTAACTAAAACTAAACTAAACAAGAACTCTAACAAAAAGAAGAATAATTTCGAAGTAAAAAAAAAAAATTGTTAAAAAAAAATAGTTTGTTTTCATGAAAATCATATTGAATTAGAACCATCAGTCCTCATCAATAGGAGTATGGGTATTGTCCAAAAAATCAGAAAAAACCTTGGGATTTTCACGAACCGTCTTATAAACTCATGTAGTTCACCCATTTTTTGCCTTTTTAAGCCCCCCACCAACAAAAATTTTCCTCGCACGTGCTTGGTGATGTCAAAACTACACTCCGACATTTCTTCATCTTAATTGACTTTAGAAAGATCATAACTAAACTTCAACTCTAACAAAAACTCAAAGATAAGACTCTAAGCTAAATCTTTAAACTCTTAAGTAAAACTAAACTAAACTAGAACTTAAACAAAAATCTAAGCTAAGACTCTAAGCTAAAACTCTAAACTCTTAACTAAAACTGTAAACTCTTAAGTAAAACTAAACTAAACTAGAACTGCAACTAAAAAAAATAGTTTCTTTTCATGAAAAAAATATTGAATTATAATCGTCAGTTCTCATTAAAAGGAGAAAAGGTCTTGTTCAAAAAATAAGAGAAAAACTTGGGATTTTCACGAACTGTCTTATATACTTATGTAGTTCACCCATTTTTTGCCTTTTTAAGTCCCCCACCAACAAAAATTTCCCTCGCACGTGCTTGGTGATGTCAAACCTACACTCCGACATTTCTTCATCTTAATTGACTTTAGAAATATCATAACTAAACTTCAACTCTAAGCTAAGACTCTAAGCTAAAACTCCAAACTCTTAACTAAAACTAAACTAAACTAGAACTCTAACTAAAAAAAATAGTTTGTTTTCATGAAAAAAATATTGAATTAGAGCCATCTAGTTCTCATCAAAAGGAGAAGGGGTATTGTCCCAAAAATCAGAGAAAACCTTGGGATTTTCACGAACCGTCTTATAAACTCATGTAGTTCATCCATTTTTTGCCTTTTTAAGTCCCCCACCAACAAAATTTCCCTCGCACGTGCTTGGTGATGTCAAACCTACACTCCGACATTTCTTCATCTTAATTGACCTTAGAAATATCATAACTAAACTTCAACTCTAACAAAAACTCTAAGCTAAGACTCTAAGCTAAAACTTTAAACTCTTAACTAAAACTAAACTAGAACTTCAACAAAAACTCTAAGCTAAGACTCTAAGCTAAAAATTTTAAACTCTTAACTAAAACTAAACTAAACTAGAACTCTAACAAAAACTCTAAGTTAAAACTCTAAGCTAAAACTCTAAACTCTTAACTAAAACTAAACTAAACTAGAACTCTAACAAAAACTCTAAGCTAAGACTCTAAGCTTTAATTCTAAACTCTTAACTAAAACTAAAAAAAACTATAAATCTAACTAAAACTCTAAGCTAAAACTCTACGGTAAAACACGAAACTCTTAACTAAAACTAAACTGAACTAAAACTCTAAATGAAAATCAAAGGTAAAAAATAGAACTCTTAACTAAAACTATGATCTGGTCTAACACGTACTGGAGATTTTAATGTTGAAACAATATTTTTCTCCAAAATGCCTTTAAAAGATCCTTCACTCACCTTATAAGCTCGAGTTGGCTATACCCCCACAAATTGTACAATAGAGACCATATCTTTTACTATTTCTTAAATTACCTTAAATATATAGGCTAGATAACGGCATCTTTTATTTTTAAAACTGGAACTGGGTTTATAAGCTTTGAGTTATCTGAGGTTCCAACTACTCTGTACTGCAAAAACTATGCACCAACAGTGACCAAAAATATGACATTAAACATCACTCAGAAGCAATCTGAATCAGAAGCCATGGCGGCACTCGTAGTTGCAGATTTTCTGTACCCTTTTCCAGTATTTTGCCAGTTGGCGTATGTCACCATGCATATGGGGGGATTCCAGTTCTTGGTAATTACTCGTTTAGCACCCAGAACAGCATTAAGAGCTGTAAAGTCGAGTTTTTATAGAAAGAGCCTGTGAAATCTGACTCCCAAAACTTTCTATCTCTGTATAACACGCAAGCTTTTCATTAAAACCAGAGAAATACAGCATGTTTGGAAAAAGCTTATTTCTGAATGTTAAAGAACTGTTTTTCAAAACAATTAAAACTTTTAAACATAGCTGTGTAGGAGAGATTTTATTTACATAATAGAAAAAAGCGTGCTTTGCCGTTTCTATCGAATATCCTCGTCATAGTCTTAAGATTTGTATTGTTGAAGGGGAGGGGGCCTAAGCCCCTCTGAAATTTGAATTTACTAGTAAAACGTTGTTCTTTAATTTTTTTGGGGGGAAATAAAAGAATGAAAAGTGTACTCACATTGAAAATTGACGAATCCAATGTTTTCAAAGTTAATAATATATAGTGTACTATAATCAATATCTTAAAACATAATGAAAATCGGAATGCAGTGTATGGACATTATATAGGGTTTTTGCTTGAGTACATTATAGCTTGCCAAGTTTTTTTAAAAAAACGACTAATTAAGTTATCATATGGAGTAACCACCAGCTTTCTCTAACTGATTGATACACCAAAAAATGAGTGTCACATTAGAAAACCTGTCTGCTAAGGCATGTACCGTTCATTGTAATAGGTGACTGACCCGTGGTAAGGCATATTACGCAATCACTGGCTGGATTCCCTATTGCCTTACTACTTAGAAGATCAAAAGTCTTACAGGATTTCCATCCATACAAACAATTATCCTCCTTTTCATTCAACCAAAATTCTTTAGTAGTAACATTAATAAGGACTTTTTACTAAAATTACTATCCATCACCAATTTTTAAACTATATTCAAATTTTATTCAAAATTGAAATTGCTAATTTAGACGTTGAACGGCACTAATCAAAGTGCAATTATTGATTTACACATTTTAAAATCAATTGACGAGGGATTTAAGGGATCGGTATTTCAAATCATAGCTTGGTTAGGCCTGATATAAAAATTATATATAAATAATATATATAGTTTATTATAAATAATACAATAAATTGTACATAATATAATGTATGTTATATTATGTATAATATACACATTATAATAATGTATAATGCATATAATATATGCATTATATACATGATATAATGTATATTATAAATAATATACAAGATATATAAATTATATCTTGGGTATGATTTGGAAAACAATCGGAAATTAAATAAACAAAGAGCTTTTCAACTGAAAGCAAGGAACAGATTTGAAACTTGCTCCTTACTTTAGTTGAAAACCTTTTCTATTTGTTTAATTACATTTCATGAAACTGTAAAGTCCTATGAATACAATGCTTTTGGTAATACTATTTGGATTTTGATGGGTAATGAACTGTAACCTACTTACAGCGACCTGGCTCAATAGTAACCGGAAATCTAAAAACGGACTTTTGATATCAATAGATATATCAAAAGAATTGGCTCATTATGCCAATTCCAAATATATTAGTTTCATTAAGTTTAGTTTTACCCATCAAAAGCTACGAGCTTCAGAAAATTTGTCTGATTTTCGGAAAAAGGGAAAAGACCCCTTGAAGTCACATAATTTTAATGAAAATCACATCATCAGATTTAGCGTATCAAAGAACCCTACTGTAGATGTTTCAAGCTCATATCTGCAAAAATGCGGAATTCTGTAATTTTTGCCAGAAGAAAGATCACGGATGCGTGTTTATTTGATTTTTTTATTGTTTTTTTTTCCAAGGGGTGATCGTATCAACCCTGTGGGCCTAGAACGTCATAATAGGGCTCATTTTAATGGAAATGAAAAGTTCTTGTGCCCTTTTTAAGTGAGCAAAAAAATTTGAAAGCAGCTAAGCCCCCTCCCACGTCAATTTTTTTCCAAGAATCGTCCAATCAAAATTTTGAGATAGCTTTTTTCTTCAGCATAGTTGAAAAGGCTCAATAACTATGTCTTTGGAGATAAAATGACTCCCTACAGCCCCTGGGGAAAGCTTTTTAAGTTATAAAAATCACCCTTGGTTTTATTTGTTATTGGGAAGTATGCAAACATTTTTCGGGTGGGGAGGGAAGGACGAGTTTTCTACTGGGAGAATTTTCAATGGAGAGGATGGTTTCCAGGGGGTGAAATTTTCAGTAGAAATTTTACACTGGGTGAATTTGCCAGAATTCATATACGAAATTTCTTTATATTTCTTGCTTTCTCTTTACCGATTCAATTTTATGCGTGGAGATTTTAAAGGGTAATTGTCCGGGGTAAATTTTCGCCAGAATTGAATTGTCCAGAGGATATTTCTTTTGGAAGGGGGATTTTTCCGTGGAGGTGAAGCTAAGTATTTAAAAAACGGCGTCCTGGCGTTATTCAAAAAACGATAAGAAAAAGAACAAGTTTTTTCAACTGAAAGTTAGGAGCAACATTAAAACTTAAGACGAACATAAATTATTACGCATATGAGGGGGGCTGCCCCCTCTTCAACATCTCGCTCTTTGCACTAAAGTTTAAGTTTTGTCCCAATTCCTTAAAAGCGATTCCTAAAGCACAAGGGTCGTTTAATTGGAACAATAAGTACCCTTTTTAAAGTGCCAAAAAACTGTAGCTAGAAGAGTGAGGTGTTGAGGAGGGGGGCTCCCCTAATTTACGCAATAATTTCTGTTCGTTTTAAGTTTTAATGTTTTTAATGTTTTTTTCATTATTTAATGAAGCTTAGGGACAGACAATTTTCTAAAGGCAATGGAAAGAGTATGTCAATTAAATTAAAAGTATTTAAAAATGAAAAAAGTAAGTAGCTACAAAAAACACACGAACCAATAGCCTACTGACAAAAACTAAGATATAAACTTCCAGCATTCAGTTCTGTTGAGCAATACCGAAGCGTTGGACGGATATTTTTTGACAATATCGACAGTTTTGAATTTGGTTATCAAACACCAAAATATTTAATGCCTTTAGACCCAGTGTTTATAAAAAGTAACGCATTATCAAAGTAGTTTCTTCAAAGTGCAATATTAAAACTAAGATTAAGAAAATCAAATAAAAAATTTCAATTCAATATTTTTAATTAAATTTTGAATGCCAAAAGCCAGTAGATTTGACACCTTTAAACTTCATAACTGTAAAAATTAAATCTTTTTCAGAGTGACAAATGGGCAAATAAAATCACTCCTAGAAACAAAACAAAGTGAATTCAGGTAAACAGTGTTCCAGCCGCCTTCTTAGTATTGCCAGATCAACTTGGGTTCTAAAACCTTCTGCCCTAAGATTGATGTATAAAAGTTCTATAGAAAGTACTATTCTGTACGCTGCTCCCATATGGATCAGTGCAATCAGGAAAACACATATTAGGAAAGCCCTACTTTCAGCTCAAAGGCCTTCCTTGATTTTGATTTCCAAATCGTTCAGAACTGCCTCAAGTGAGGTCATAAGTAGTAACCGTACAATTACTTGAAAGTATACATTCAGATATACGCCTGAAGGCATAGATATGTGTGTATATTTTAAACGAATTGGGGTTACCAGGGTCATTAGCAAAGAGGTATCATTTCTATAGAAGGTATAGTAATTTGAAATATCATATGGAATTTGCTTGAAGGTATATACTTTGCGTACGTCCCCGTACCAAACAGGTTGGTTATAATCTGTTCTGGTTCAAGTTTTTTCTGGCACAATTAACTGAATTTCTATTTCATCACATACAAGTTTTTTTTTTAGGTTACATCCGTGTCGGAAAAACAGGTGTATCTTTTTAGTTTTCTTTACATTACATATTAGTAAGAGAATTGAATTCAAAGAGAATAGTTTTTATTTGCAAGGATATTAGTAGAGGAAAAAATGAGGGGTGCATTTACATTATTGGAGATTAATGATGGAGCTAACAACAGTGATGTAATTACTTCTTGAGTTTACGAGATTTGCGAATTTTTTGCGAAGAGATATTGGCGTAAAGGTATTGCGACGGATAAGAATGTAAGGTATGAAATTTGCCCATTGTTAGCATTATTTCATTGTACTTTCCAGGATTTGTCGAACTTTCTCTTTGGCGACTCAATTTTACACGTGGAGATCTCCCAGCGGAATTGTACGGGGAAATCTTCCGCAGGGTTGGCATCGTCTGGGGGGGTTTTTCTGGGGGAGAGGGGGTATTTTCTGCAGAAGAAATTCTCCGCGGGGGAATTTTTCATGGGAGACTATTTCGGTGGGGCGGGGGCGAGTACCAGGAAAAATTGTCTGGGGAGGGGGGATTTCGCCAATGATTTGAAAGACAATCACATACTAATATAAAAAACAAACCTTTCTCAAGTGAAAGTAGGCTTAGGAGAATATACCAGGCCTAATTGTGCGCCTGAAATTTTCCTGGGGAAATTTTAAGTGAAAATAGAATTTTTTAAGGGGAATTTCCGGGGGTGGGGACTTTCAAAGGGGGGGGGGGACTTACCATGGAGGTATTTTTAGTGGGAGTATTTTTCATGGAAGAGGGGGGGGGGGATTTCACGGCATTATCTGAAAAACTATCTGAAATCTAATAAAAAGTTTTTTCAACTGGTAGTAAAGAGCAAGATTAAAGCCTGATACGAACAGAAATCATTCCGTATATGAGGGGCTACCCCTCCTCAATACCTAGCTTTTTACGATAAAGTGTGACACCCCAGTTCATTAAGAACGACTCGCCTGAAACACAAGGCCCTGAAATTAGATTAACAAGCATTTTCGAACTACGAATGTTGCTCCTTAATTTTAGTTGACAAAATTGCTCTGTATTTAATAGATTAACGGTTAACCAAAATATTCTAATTATGATGATAATTAAAAATTGTTTTCTTTTCAGTTTTTGCCAAAAACTTTTGCATTTTTCTGTTAACCAAATGGAAAAGGAGGAAAAATCCGTCGTCAAAATAATACCAAGAGAGCGTACATACATACATAGAGTTCGATGGGACTTTAGGTTTTAATTGACAATAGCTGAATTAGTGTCGACTTAGTGTTTTACCCTCGGCACCAGGATTGAATAAAATTTTGCACGCACCTGTTACCGCATAGATTAATCCCACTTGTTTATGGAATAGCAACACGGGTTTTGACAAAGAGAGAAATTGCATTCTACTATAATTAGACGAAAGATTTTATATTTTCAAATTTATTCCTTGATTAATATATTTTTACGATGTAAAAAAAAAAACTATTTCATCTCATGGATAGTAAGGGGGAGGGAGGGGGCAATTCTTTGTGCAGACTAATTTTTTCTTCTGTAAAAAAGGGGGTTTCAGGGGTGAGGTTTTCAGGGGAAATTTTACCAGTTTTTTTTCCGAAAACGTGAGTTAAATTTTAAATTAAATTTTAGGTCTTTTGTCTTAGGGATTTGCTCCTCAAATTTTTAAATTGAAAAATGAGTGTGCTGTTCTATTATTAAAGAGAATCTTTCAAGCTTTTATCATCAAAAATGTGGAATTTTGTAGTTTTGACAGAGTAGAAGGATTTTGTCCGGGAATTAATTTTGCATGGGGAGGAGAGTTTCCAATTTTTTTTTTCCGGAAACGTGAGCTAACTTTTAAATTAAATTTTAGGTCTTTTGTCTTAGGGATTTGCTCCTCAAATTTTTAAATTGAAAAATGAGTGTGCTGTTCTATTAGTAAAGAGAATCTTTCATGCTTTTTATCATCAAAAATGTGGAATTTTGTAGTTTTGAAAGAGTAGAAGGATTTTGTACGGGAATTAATTTTACATGGGGAGGAGGGTTTCCAAATTTTTTTTTCCGGAAACGTGATCTAACTTTTAAATTAAATTTTAGGTCTTTTGTCTTAGGGATTTGCTCCTCAAATTTTTAAATTGAAAAATGAGTGTGCTGTTCTATTAGTAAAGAGAATCTTTCAAGCTTTTATCATCAAAAATGTGGAATTTTGCAGTTTTGACAGAATAGAAGGATTTTGTACGGGGATTAATTTTACATGAGGAGGGGGTTTCCAGGGTGAAATTTTCAGGGGAAACCTTACAGATTTTTTTTCCGGAAACGTGAGCTAACTTTTAAATTAAATTTTAGGTCTTTTGTCTTAGGGATTTGCTCCTCAAATTTTTAAATTGAAAAATGAGTGTGCTGTTCTATTAGTAAAGAGAATCTTTCAAGCTTTTATCATCAAAAATGTGGAATTATGCAGTTTTGACAGAGTAGAAGGATTTTGGACGGGGGATTAAATTTACAAGCGGAGGGGGGTTTCCAGGGGTGACCGGTTCCGGGGGACACTTTACAGATTTTTTTTCTGGAAATGTGAGCTAACTTTTAATTGATATAGGAGGTCTTTCGTCTTATGGATTTAATCCTCAAATTTTTAAATTGAAAAATGAGTGTGCTGTTCTATTAGTAAAGAGAATCTTTCATGCTTTTATAATCAAAAATGTAGAATTTTGCAGTTTTGACAGAGTAGAAGGATTTTGTAGGGGGATTAATTTTACATGAGGAAGAGGGTTTCCAGGGGTGAAATTTTCAGGGGGAAATTTTACCCAAATATTTCTAAAGCACTACAAATAACAGAATCAACTTTAGAGGGCAATTTATCTCTAAAAGAGGGGTTATTATTTCCTTACTAAATTTTCTTCTTTTTTAAGGAGGAGGAGGAAGATTCATACAATAACAAACTTTTTATTTTTACATCTCTAAATCAGATCAGAAAAATAGAATAACATTTTAAGCTTTCATAAACAATCATACGTTCACTAATTTCTTTTCTTCTGTAGCAGTGACTCATTATTTTATACTAAATTGTTTCTTCTTTTCTAGGAAATCCCCGATTTGACAGACCCAATGAAAAGGGCAAGGAATGATAATGCCACATCACTAAAATAGTCGACGATGCATAACCCATCCATACCTCATCACCTCCCTTCCAAGCCGTTAATGCCAATGCAATCTGCCACTCATCATGAGATGCCTGACCCGTTGGGTGATCATATTGAGTTAGAAATATAATTTTTTTGTGACTGTTCAATTTGTAATGGACATTATCATGATTTTGAGCATTCTAATGATTCTACTACAGCATGCTTAGACAGTGTGGACATGTGGATAGATGAGAAAAATCTGGAGGAAATGAGGAGAAGAATCATACATGATATTGATATAAATTTATACAAATTGCAAGTAAAATCGAATAAAAAAAGATTAAATGGGAAAGAAAAGGGGGAAGAAGCTCGAAAGAAGAGACATGGTAAAGAGGGCTATCTTTACAGGGATATCTCAACATACAGTTTAAAAGACTGTGATGAAAACTCAAAGAAAAATGCGCTTAGTGCTAGATATAACAGTGAATATTATGATAAAGATGATCTAAGAGACGAGAAAAAGTGTTTATTAAAGAGACAACATAAGAGGTTATTCAATAGAATGGATATGCCAGTGATCTATTAAATGACATTGAGAATAAGCAGGAGATCCCTAATATCACCAAGGAAATTAAAGATATTGTGTTATAGATTTCAGAAATAATGTTTCATATATTTATTATTATTATTTTCTTAGGCTTAAGGGTCGAGGTTTGAGAATTTTAAGAGACTATTTTCCTCATTTTAATATATTTATTCAGATGACTACTGACTAAATACGGGATACAAACTGATAACCAAATTCAATATTTGTTATCTACCAGAAACTTCATGGAAAATGAACAGCTCAACATTAACTTTTTTACAGCTTGATCATTTTCAGACTGAAAAGATCAAAAGATATAAAAACTTTTCTATCTTCTACGGAAAAATTTAGAATAGAACTTTAAATTTCTTTATGTGTTGATGAACTTAAAAACTGATGTGGAAGATTTTTATTTTTCTCTGGAGAAATTAGAATTGAAATATAAGCTCTTTAATAAAATTCGGAATTGAGTTAACTTTTCATGATCACAGAATAACTTTTTCTATCTTCTACGAAAAATTTGGATCACTACTTTAAATTTTTCCATCCCTTTGAGAAAATCTGAACTGAAATGAAAAATTTTTAGTTTCTCTGGGAAAAAATAGAATTGATCTATAAGTTATTTCTTTTTTCATTGAGAAAATTCAGAAGAGAACTTGAACTTTTCTTCATCACATTGAGAAAATTAGAAATTAAATGAAGCTTTTTATCTTACTGGAAAATATTCACATTCATAGTATAACTTTTCGTATCTTCTACACTAAAATTTAGAACATTACTTTAAATTTGTTTATGTCTTTCGGAAAATTACAGAATTAAAGTGGAGCTCCTTATCTTCATAGTGAAATATTTATGATCAATGTGTAACTTTTTATATCTTCTACAAAAATTTGGATGAAAGCTTTAAATTTATGTCTTTAGGGAAAAATCTGAATTGAAGTGGAACCTTTTTATATTATTTGGAAAAATAGAATTGATCAATAACTAATTTCTTTTTTTAATGAGAAAACTCAGAAGAGAAGTTGAACGATTATTCGCTTCCTTGAGAAAATTAAAAATAGAACTACAAATTTGTCTTTCGGGAAAATATTCACACTTGAGTTTTTTATCTTCATTGAAAATATTAACGATCAAAGTATAAATTTTTCTTGCAAAATACAAAATACTTTTTACAAAACCAAAAGATTTCTAACAATATTAAAAATAGTTCTTACAGAATATAAAAGTTCAAACAAACTCCAAAGCAGTTCTTACAAAACAGAAATAATTCTTAAAAAATACAAAAAGTTTTAAGAAATCCAAAATAGTTCTTACAAAACAAAAATTATTCGTAATAAATACAAAAATACTTTTACACAAATCCACAATAGTTCTAACAGAATATAAAATACTTGGTGCTAAATACCAAATACTTGCTTCAACACACTAAATTTCTAACAACACCCCAAATAGTTATTATAGCATACAAAAAATTCAAACTTATTCCAAAAATAATTCTTACAAAGCAGAAACAATTCTTGAAAAATACAAAAAGTTGTAAGAAAATCGAAAATAGTTCTTAAACAACAAAAGCTATTCTTAAAAATAGAAAAATCTTTACACAAATCCAAAATAGTTTTAACAGAATTAAAAATAGCTTCTGCAAAATATGAAATACTTGTCACAAAGCACGAAAATTCTAACAACACTGAAAGTACTTCTTACAGAATACAAGAAGTTCAAACAAATCCCAAAAATAGTTCTTAAAAAACAAAAATCATTCTTACGAAATACAAAAATATTTTAGACAAATCCAAAATAGTACTAACAGAATAAAAATAGTTGTTGCAAAACTTGAAATACTTGCTACAAAACAAAAATATTTCTTAAAACATCAAAAATAGTTCTTACAGAATATAAAAAGTTCAAACAAAATCAAAATTGTTCGTATGAAACATAAATAATTCTTAAAAAATATAAAAAGTTCTAAGAAATCCAAAATAGTTCTTACAAAACAAAAATTCACACAATAAACAAATACAACTTAGTTATAACATAATAAAAAAAAAAATACTTGCAGAAAAAAACCAAATACTTGAATCAATAAAATAAATTTCTAACAACATCCCAAAGAGATATAATAGCATCCAAAAAAATTCAAACATATTCAAAAAATAATTCTTACAAAGCAGAAACAATTCTTGCAAAATACAAAAAGTTGTAAGAAAATCAAAAATAGTTCTTAAACAACAAAAACTATTCTTAAAAATAGAAAAATCCTTACACAAATCCAAAATAGTTCTAACAGAGTTAAGAATATCTTCTGCAAAATATGAAATACATGTCACAAAGCACGGAAATTCTAACAACACCGAAAGTAGTTCTTACAGGATACAAAAGTTCAAACAAAATCCGAAAATAGTTCTTAAAAAACAAAAATTATTCTTACGAAATACAAAAATATTTTAGACAAATCCAAAATAGTACTAACAGAATAAAAAATAGTTGTTGCAAAATTCGAAATACTTGTTACAAAACAAAAAGATTTGTATGCCTTTCCTTGCACCTTTCCAAACGAGCGGGGACTCCCCACTGGTTCCTACACATTGCAAAAAGTGAGCAGTACGAAAACTCCACGTTTTCAACCAGACTGGTTTTTTAGGGACCAATCGGGAGAGATATGTAAAGTCGACATAGCTTTATTTCATTTTTTAAGGTTCATTTAGACCAGGTAACGTGCGCGCACGCAACCTGGTCAAAATGAACCTTAAAAAAATGAAATAAAGCTATGTCGACTTGACATATCTCCCCCGATTGGTCCCTAAAAAACCAGTCTGGTTGAAAACGTGGAGTTTTCGTACTGCTCACTTTTTTGCAATGTGTAGGAACCAGTGGGGAGTCCCCGCTCGTTTGGAAAGGTGCCAAGGAAAGGCATACAAATCTTTTTGTTTTGTAACAATTATTTCGAATTTTGCAACAACTATTTTTTATTCTGTTAGTACTATTTTGGATCTGTCTAAAATATTTTTGTATTTCGTAAGAATAATTTTAGTTTTTTAAGAACTATTTTCGGATTTTGTTTGAACTTTTTGTATCCTGTAAGAACTACTGTCGGTTTTGTTAGAATTTCCGTGCTTTGTGACACGTATTTCATATTTTGCAGAAGATATTCTTAACTCTGTTAGAACTATTTTGGATTTGTGTAAAGGATTTTTTCTATTTTTAAGAAAAGTTTTTGTTGTTTAAGAACTATTTTTTATTTTCTTACAACTTTTTGTATATTGCAAGAATTGTTTCTGGTTTGTAAGAATTATTTTTTGAATATGTTTGAATTTTTTGTATGTTATAATAACTATTTGGGATGTTGTTAGAAATTTAGTGTCTTGAAGCAAGTATTTGGTATTTTGCACCAAGTATTTTTTTTATTCTGTTAGAACTAATGTGGATTTGTGTAAAGCATTTTTGTATTTATTACGAATAATTTTTGTTTTGTAATAACTATTTTGGATTTCTTAGAACTTTTTACATTTTTTAAGAATTATTTATGTTTCGTAAGAACAATTTTGATTTTGTTTGAACTTTTTATATTCTGTAAGAACTATTTTTGATGTTTTAAGAAATATTTTTGTTTTGTAGCAAGTATTTCAAGTTTTGCAACAACTATTTTTTATTCTGTTAGTACTATTTTGGATTTGTCTAAAATATTTTTGTATTTCGTAAGAATGATTTTTTTTTTTTAAGAACTATTTTTGGGATTTGTTTGAACTTTTTGTAGTCTGTAAGAAGTACTTTCGGTGTTGTTAGAATTTTCGTGCTTTGTGACAAGTATTTCATATTTTGCAGAAGCTATTTTTAATTCTGTTAAAACTATTTTGGATTGGTGTAAAGGATTTTTTATATTTTTAAGAATAGCTTTTGTTGTTTAAGAACTATTTTCGATTTTATTACAACTTTTTGTATTTTATAAGAATTGTTTCTGCTTTGTAAGAATTATTTTCGGAATAAGTTTGAATTTTTTTGTATGCTATAATAACTATTTGGGATGTTGTTAGAAATTTAGTGTCTTGAAGCAAGTATTTGATATTTTGCATCAAGTATTTTATTCTGTTAGAGATATTGTGGATTTGTGTAAAGTATTTTTGTATTTAATACGAATAATTTTTGTTTTGTAAGAACTATTTTGGATTTCTTAAAACTTTTTGTATTTTTTAAGAATTATTTCTGTTTTGTAAGAACTGCTTTGGATTTTGTTTGAACTTTTATATTATGTAATAACTATTTTTAATGTTGTTATAAATCTTTTGGTTTTGTAACAATTATTTTGTATTTTGCAAGAAAAAGTTATACTTTGATTGTGAATATTTTCAATGAAGATAAAAAACTCAAGTGTGAATATTTTCCCGAAAGACAAAGTTGTACTTCAATTTTAAATTTTCTCAAGGAAGTGAATAAAAGTTTAACTTCTCTTCTGAGTTTTCTCAATAAAAAAAGAAATTAGTTATTGATCAATTATATTTTTACAAATAATATAAAAAGGTTCCACTTCAATTCAGATTTTTCCCCAAAGACATAAATTTAAAGCTTTCATCCAAATTTTTTGTAGAACATATAAAAAGTTACACCTTGATCATGAATATTTCACTATGAAGATAATGAGCTCCACTTTAATTCTATAATTTTTCCGAAAGACATAAACAAATTTAAAGTAATGTTCTAAATTTTAGTGTAGAAGATACTAAAAGTTATACTATGAATGTTAATATTTTCCAGGAATATAAAAAGCTTCATTTAATTTCTAATTTTCTCAACGAGGTGAAGAAAAGTTCAAGTTCTCTTCTGAATTTTCTCAATGAAAAAAGAAATAACTTACAGATCAATTCTATTTTTTCCCAGAGAAACTAAAAATTCTTCATTTCAGTTCAGATTTTCTCAAAGGGATGGAAAAATTTAAAGTAGTGATCCAAATTTTTCGTAGAATATAGTAAAAGTTATTCTGTGATCATGAAAAGTTAACTCAATTCCGAATTTTATTAAAGAGCTTACATTTCAATTCTAATTTCTCCAGAGAAAAATAAAAATCTTCCACATCAGTTTTTAAGTTCATCAACACATAAAGAAATTTAATGTTCTATTCTAAATTTTTCCGTAGAAGATAGAAAAAGTTTTTATATATTTTGATCTTTTCAGTCTGAAAATGATCAAGCGGTAAAATAGTTAATGTTGAGCTGTTCATTTTCCATGAAGTGTCTGGTAGATAACAAATATTGAATTTGGTTATCAGGTTGTATCCCTTATTGAGTCAGTAGTCATCTGAATAAATATATTAAAATGGGGGAAATAGTCTCTTAAAATTCTCAAACCTCGACCCTTAAGCTTAAGAAAATAATAACAATAAATATATGAAACTTTATTTCTGAAATCTATAACACAACATCTTTAATTTCATTGGTGATATTAGGGCTCTCCTTCTTATTCTCAATGTCATTTGATAGATCACTGGCATATCCATTCTATTGAATAACCTCTTATGTTGTCTCTTAAATAACCACTTTGTCTCGTCTCTTAGATCATCTTTATCATAATATTCACTGTTATATCTAGAACTAAGCGCATTTTTCTTTGAGTTTTCATCACAGTCTGTTAAACTGTATGTTGAGATATCTCTGTAAAGATAGCGCTCTTTACCATGTCTCTTCTTTCGATCTTCTTCCCCCTTTTCTTTCACATTTAATCTTTTTTTATTAGATCTTACTTGAAATTTGTATAAATTTCTCTCCATATCATGTATGATTCTTCTCCTCATTTCCTCCAGATTCTTCTCGTCTATCCCTATGTCCACACTGTCTAATCATGCTGTAGTAGAATCATTAGAATGCTCAAAATCATGATAATGTCCTTTATAAATTGAACAGTCACAAAAAAATTATATTTCTAACTCAATATGATCACCCAAATGGTCAGGCATCTCATGATGAGTGGCAGATTGCGTTAGCATTAACGGCTTGGACGGTAGGTGATGAGGTATGGATGGGTTATGCATCGTCGACTATTTTAGTGATGCGGCATTATCATTCCTTGCCCTTTTCATTGGGTCTGTCAAATCGGGGATTTCCTAGAAAAGAAGAAACAATTTAGTATAAAATAATGACTCACTGGTACAGAAGAAAAGAAATTAGTGAACGTATGATTGTTTATGAAAGATTAAAATTTTATTCTATTTTTCTGATCTGATTTAGAGATGTAAAAATAAAAATTTTGTTATTGTATGAATCTTCCTCCTCCTCCTTAAAAAAGAAGAAAAATTTAGTAAGGAAATAATAACCCCTCTTTTAGAGATAAATTGCCCACTAAAGTTGATTCTGTTATTTGTAGTGCTTTAGAAATATTTGGGTAAAATTTCCCCCTGAAAATTTCACCCCTGGAAACCCTCTTCCTCATGTAAAATTAATCCCCGTACAAAATCCTTATACTCTGTCAAAACTGCAAAATTCCACATTTTTGATTATAAAAGCATGAAAGATTCTCTTTACTAATAGAACCGCACACACAATTTACAATTTAAAAATTTTATTAGCATATAACTAAGAAAAAAGAAATAAATTTTATTTTTATAGAGAACTCACGGGTACGGAAAAAAAAAATCTGAACAGTTTCCCGCTGTCAATGTCACATCTGGAAACCCCCCTCCTCATGGACAATTAATCAAAAGACCAACAAATTATACTCGGTGCCTTAAGCCCCATTAAACATTTTTTTTGATAAAAGCTTGAAAGATTCTCTTTACTAATAGAACAGCACACTCATTTTTCCATTTAAAAATTTGAGGAGCAAATCCCTAAGACGAAAGACCTAAAATTTAATTTAAAAGTTAGCTCACGTTTCCAGAAAAAAAATCTGTAAAGTTTCCCCCTGAAAATTTCACCTCGGGCACCCCACCTCCGCAGGGAAAAATAATACCCCTACAAAAACCTTCTATGCTGTCAAAACAGCAAAATTACACAATTTTTATGATAAAATAATGAAAGAATATCTTTAATAAAATAAAATCACATTCAAATTTAAATTTAAAAATTTGAGGAGCAAACACATACGACAAAAGACCTAAAATTTAATTTAATTTAAAAGTTAGCTCACGTTACCGGAAAAAAAAATATGTAAACCCTCCCCCACATGTAAAATAAATTACCGTACAAAATCCTTCTACTCTGTCAAAACTACAAAATTCCCCATTTTTGATTATAAGAGCATGAAAGATTCTCTTTACTAATAGAACAGCACACTCATTTTTCAATTTAAAAATTTGAGGAGCAAATCCCTAAGACAAAAGACCTACAATTTAATTTAAAAGTTAGCTCACGTTTCCGGAAAAAAAAATTGGAAACCCTCCTCCTCATGCAAAATTAATTCCCGTACAAAATCCTTCTACTCTGTCAAAACTACAAAAGTCCACATTTTTGATGATAAAAGCCTTAAAGATTCTCTTTACTAATAGAACAGCACACTCATTTTTCAATTTAAAAATTTGAGGAGCAAATCCCTAAGACAAAAGACCTAAAATTTAATTTAAAAGTTAACTCACGTTTTCGGAAAAAAAACTGGTAAAATTTCCCCTGAAAACCTCACCCCTGGAAACCCCCCTTTTTTACATAATAAAAAATTAGTCTGCACAAATAATTTCCACCGCCCTCCCCCTAAATTTCAATTCTAAGAAATATTTTGTTTTTTAAAATCATAAAAATATATTAAAAACTGAATAAATTTTTAAATAGAATATATTTCGTCTAATGAGACTAGAATGTAATGTCTCGCTGTCAAAACCAATTTTGCTCGTCCATAAACAATTGGGATTAATCTCTGAGGTAAGATGGGCATGCACAATTTCATTAAACCCTGGTGCCGAGGGTAAAACACTCAGTCGACCTTAATTCAGCTATTGTCAATTAAAACCTAAAGTCCCATCGAACTCTATGTATTTATGTACACTCTCTTGTTATTATTTTGACGACGGATTTTTTCCTACTTTTCCATTTTGTTAACAGAAAAATGCAAACGTTTTTGGCAAAAACTGAAAAGAAAACAATTTTTAATTATCATCATAATTAGAATATTTTGGTTAACCGTTAATCTATTAAATATAGAGCAATTTTTTCAACTAAAATTAAGGAGCAGCATTCGTAGTTCGAAAATGCTTGTTAATCTAATTTCAGGGCCTTGTGTTTCAGGCGAGTCGTTGTTAATTAATTTGGGTGTAACACTTTATCGTAAAAAGCTAGGTATTGAGGAGGGGGTAGCCCCTCATATAAGGAATGATTTCTGTTAGTATCAGGCTTTAATCTTGCTCTTTACTACCAGTTGAAAAAACTTTTTATTAGATTTCAGATAGTTTTTCAGATAATGCCGTGAAATCCCCCCTCTTCCATGAAAAATACTCCCACGAAAAATACCTCCATGGTAAGTCCCCCCCCCTTTGAAAGTCCCCACCCCCGGAAATTCCCCTTAAAAAATTCTATTTTCACTTAAAATTTCCCCAGGAAAATTTCAGGCGCACAATTAGGCCTGGGATATTCTCCTAAGCCTACTTTCACTTGAGAAAGGTTTGTTTTTTATATTAGTACGTGATTGTTTTTCAAATCATTGGCGAAATCCCCCCTCCCCTGAAAATTTTTCCTGGAACTCTCCCCCTCCCCCCAGAAATATTCTCCCCAGAAAAATGCCCCCGCGGAGAATTTCTTCTGCAGAAAATACACCCTCTCCCCCAGAAAAAACCCCCCCGACGATGCCCCCCCGGCGGACGAGTTACCCCGGCCCCTTCAGCTGGGGGTGCTCCAGGTGTCAAATTGAGTCGCCAAAGAGAAAGTTCGACAAATCCTGGAAAGTACAATGAAATAATGCTAACAATGGGTAAATTTCATACCTTACATTCTTAACCATCGCAATACCTTTTCGCTAATACCTCTTCGCAAAAAATTCGCAAATCTCGTAAACTAAAGAAGTAATTACATCACTGTTGTTAGCTCCATCATTAATCTCCAATAATGTAAATGCACCCCTCATTTTTTTCCTCTACTAATATCCTTTCAGATAAAAACTATTCTCTTTGAATTCAATTCTCTTACTAATATGTAATGTAAAGAAAACTAAAAAGATACACCTGTTTTTCCTACACGGATGTAACCTAAAAAAAAAACTTGTTTATCATGAAATAGAAATTCAGTTAATTGTGCCAGAAAAAAATTGAAGCAGAACAGATTATAACCAACCTGTTTGGTACGGACACGTACGCAAAGTATATACCTTCAAGCAAATTCCATATGATACTTCAAATTACTATACCTTCTATAGAAATGATACCTCTTTGCTAATGACCCTGGTAACCCCAATTCGTTTAAAATATACACACTTACCCATGCCTTCAGGCGTATATCTGAATGTATACTTTAAAGTAATTGTACGGTTACTACTGTCATAACCGCCATATCCGGTGTACTTCCACTTGACTATCGAGCTATTGAAATCCCATTGCTACGTTACTTCAATAAAAATCGTTCTAATGTATGGCCCAACTCCCCCCCCCCCCTGTATTATCATTAATTCGCCATTTTGCTGATCACAGTACCTATACTGATGAATTAGCTGCTCAATTTCTGGGCAGAAATGTTATAATACAAAAGATTACCACTCCCTCTCATTCTGTCCCTCGTTCCATCTTGACCAATGCAATTTATCATAAACGGTTTAATAAGTTTGAGAATTCCGTCAGTAGCTGGACGCTGAAACTCTTTCGTAATAAGGATGATCTTTTGTCTTTTTAAAATTTTAGCCCGTCTCCTTAGTTAGCCCAATTTATAACTGGACATAGCCACCTAAATTATTTCCTACACAGAATTGGTAAAAGTGACACTCCACTCTGCTCGTGTTGCGGTGTTGAAAATTGTTGTCACATCCTCTCTGAATGTAATAATTACTCTCTCCCTCGGTCACTTTTGATAAATTGTTTAAATGAGTTTTTTTTCTTATTTCCTTTCGAATTATATTTACTTAGTGTTTGTAAACTTACTCGTTCTCTAGTGATTCAATTTCTTATTGATACGGCCCAATTTGATCAATGTTCATAGCTGATTTCTGCAGTGATATGTTTATTATTTAGTTCGTAGCCTTTTTTTCTTCTCCTTTCTGGTTTTGTTGTGTTTGTTTATCTCTTTTTAGTGTTTTATAGTTTTTTTGTAGTTGTAGATACGAAATACCGGGTTTTCCGGTTCAGTCACTAATAAATTATCGATCTATACCCACGAAAAACAAAAATCACATTTTTGTAGAAAGATGACTAAATTGTTTAAGATATTAAAAATTTTCTTTGTCTAAAGAAACCCGTTTAAAGGAAACCCGTTTATGTTTGTCTATATTATATTTTATATGTTATTATATTATATTATATGTTTGTTTATTGTATAATTTACTATATATTATATGTTTGTCTACACTATTACTACTCAGTGACACTGTGGCGTGAATTACTTGGAAATACACGTTCTAGCAATGAAATGTCGAGTCCCCACTGTTAAAAAAAACAAAATAACAGTGCTTAATTTAGATTCAGGAGCTTATTTTCGGTAGGAAAAGTTGAAAATGTCCTAGGGGGTGATGATGGAGGGGAAGCTGTGTAATGCGACGATGGTGTGGAATGTTTTGTGGAACATCATGATAAGCTTGGCTTGCAAAAACTTGAATCATCGAGTTGAAGCACAATTTTTAACAAGAGATGTCTGAAAATGTCTTAGGAATGATAAAGGGGATGTCAAAGGGTGCCACAGAGCAGTAGTTGTTTGATAGTGTGGCGTGAATTACCATGGGGGGCATCACGCTGACGGTGGATTGCTAAAACATAAATCAATGGATTTAAAAGCATGTTTTTATTATGAAAATATCTGTAAATGCCTTCGGATTAATGAGAGTGCCAGAGGGTACTGTATGCCATCCATAGTTTGCCGGGGTGGCATGCATGGCCCTGTAATAGCCCACTCTAGAGCTTAAAGATAAAATGGGAGGTGTTAAAAGAATTTTTTCGGGAGAGGGGGACTGAAAATTAATATCCCAGTCAAAGAAACGATGCAGTTTCGTCAAAAATCTGTTAATATAGCTTAAATTTGAGTCTAATACCAATTCGCCCTCTAGAAATGATTGCTAGGGGGAGGGGTAGGGCGTATTATCAGGATAATGTGAACTATCCATAAGTTTAGCTCAAAGAAAATTGGGTATTTTCCTTAAAAGCTCTTAATATGGATTAAATTTGCATCTAATATCATCTTTTCCCTCTGGAAATGATTGCTAGGGGGAGGGTGGAGTTTATTGTCAGGATGGTGCGAAATCTAACTTCCCACTCAAAAGAAACGATGCATTTTCGTTAAAAAGTTCTTAGTAGGGCTTAAATTTGCATCTAATATCAACCTTTCCCTCTGGAAATTATTGCTACGGGGAGGGTGGGGTATATTGTCAGGATATTGTGAAATCTAACATCTCACTAAAAAAAACGATGTATTTTCGTTAAAAATTCTTAATAGGGCTTAAATTTGCATCTAATATCAGCCATATCCACTGGTATTGCAAGCTAGGAACCCACCACCTTTCTATACATAATTTAAGCACTTCCTCCGTCTTCATTGCTAGAAATAAATTTAGCGCAATTGTCTAGGAACCCACCACCTATCTATAATACACGGTTCTTTTTGCATATATTACGATAAGCCCTTTTTCACGTTTTATTTTTTGTTCGTTGTTTTTTTAACTGTTTTTTTTTGTGTTTTTAATATTGTTTGTAAATTTGTTTGAAATAATAAAACTTTTATTTACAAAGTCTGTGCTTTAAACATTATTGTTTAGCACGATGAAGGAGTATACATAATTTAAGCACTTCCTCCGTCTTCATTGCTAGAAATAAATTTAGCGCAATTGTCTCTGAAAATAAATATTCCCCAACTTCGTGCCAATTGACACAGATGCACGGAAAAACAAGGGTTACGTTTGGAATCCTTTCTGGTGTGTCATAGAATTGACAGAGTTGTGTCTTGCAACGTCCCGGGAATGTGTTGTTTCTTGAAAGTAATGAGTAGGACAGAATATTGGGAATGGCTTATTAGTCCTCATGCTTGGAGCACTGTTCCATTGGAGCACTGTGTCCACAACATCAAGAAATCACAGGAGCGGAAAAAATACAGTCTTCTGAAAATATTGTATGTCGTGATATGAAGACATTTATGCAAGAAAACAGCACTTATTAAAGGTAAATTGCAGGTTACTTGTTCTCTTCTCATATGCTTTCTCTATTCATTCAGACCACAGTCGTCACTTGCACATTAAGGTGAGCCAGAGTTTGTAATGCAGAAGTATAAAACACAGTCTACACCCGGCGATAATGAAAGAGATGATAAATCAGTAACGGATGGTTGAATATTAAAATTAGGTATATTTTCAGACTCAGTATACTCGATTTAGCCATGAAAAATACCCTAAGCGCATCTACTACCTCAGTTTACAGAAAAGAGTACGACCCGCGATGATGAAAATGACGATAACGCGGAAAATACTGATCCGATTTCAAAAGTGGGCACATGTCCAGAATCAACAGACCCGAGCTAACCAGAAACAACCCTTCAAACGTCCAAATCTTTCAATTTCAACTATACACCATTTTCCGCGTGGAAAACGCGGTGAAGCACGGAAAAATGTGCTAAAAAAATGTGGTTCTGCCCCCTGTAAGATTCTTCATATTTTTCTAAACATTTTTGCCAATTTTCGTGCTTTTACTACAAAATGCACGAACCTTATAGAAATTGGCGCTTATGCACCTAACTACAAAGCTAAAAAAAAACTAACAAGCCCGGCTAGCTTTGTAGATAGAGCAACCGACTCCCAATCCCAGGGTTGTGATTTGAAGCCCCGTGTTGTGCATTTTTCCACTGATAAGAAGTAAACATCTGGAATATACCCTTTTTGAGTGAAAATAGTCTTTGTAGAGTAAAACATCAATATTGGGCTATTTTAAGCGTTTAGAACCATTATTCCCAACGTGGAGCATATGCCCTAACAGTGGGGCATTGCAATATTTTTGGTGGATCATGTGCAGGTCGTGCATACTTTGACTGACTAAAGTTGTGAAAAACAAAAGCATATGAATGACGTCACCTTCATGTGCATTTAAAGAGTGAAAAGGTAAATGATAGTATTGCAATGACGTCATATATTGTATAAAAGGTGTTTTACACAAAAAAATTAATAAAATTAATATATTATACTAGTATTATACTAAAAAAAAGTATAAGATATGCCTTAAATACCACGAGAGAATTTGAATAAGACGAGGAGGCATTAGCATTTTAGAGGGGGCATCAGCATTACCTAGGTGGGGCATTACCAATAATTAGTTTGGAACCACCGGTTTAGAGGGATAAAAAATTCGACTAAAGGGGAGAGGGATTATTTTTCTTCGTAAATGAATTTTTTGAATTCGTTGCTTGGTAAGTAAGCCCTGTTTAGTCTCATGGCTTGTGGATCAAGTTGAAACTTGATCCCCGGGAAAATTTTATAAGGGTGGGGGGCAGGGTGATTTTTTTGGGAATGGGCAATTTGTCTCCTATCCTCAGAAAATCATATATGCTACTTTTTTCTTTCTTATGCTTGTCGTCCAGTAGGCTTTACTGCTAGTATTCTATAATGTGTCTCGAATGCTGTCCTTTCTCTATGTTCTTTGTTCGGGATAATGCCAAAGAAAAAAGGAAGGAGGGGAAGGGGACTTCCAGATCCCTTAAGTTTTGAAGAAATATGGTACTTGTGCATTATGCGGGCACCGTAAAGAAGTCAAGTTTGGTTAATACTAATGAAACAAAAAGGATGAATATTTAATAGTTTAAAAACAAATTGGGCTATATATTTGCACATTAGGGGGAAGGGATAAACCATTGCATATAATAAATACGTAACCTAACCTAACCTAGGTACGTTCCCCCCGAAATCCCCAAAAACATTCGTTTAAATATTTTAACTCATTGAGAAACAACACTTTGCAATCATTTATCTATAGCAGTCTCTTGCAAATAGCCCGTTTGACGGGTTTCGTGACTGGTTTCCTTGATACAGTTTATAGTGGTGGGCCCGCATAATGCATCGGTACCAGAAATACATTTTTCAATTATAGCTGTAAAATACCTTTCCCACTATCAAATCCTCCTGAAAGAAGCCATCTTCCCTCCCTAGATTGGACACGGGCTAAGTCCCTTCTTGAGCCCTTTAGAATGTCTCTTCTATCCCTTTTTCTTGTTCCCTTTTCTCGTATGTCCCTTCTATATCCCTTTACAATAACAAAAGACGGGATAAGAGAATTTCCTATATGATGCATCTCATCTCAACTTCCAATTTATTCCCAGTCTAAGCTTCAATAAGTTCTTATCAAATACTACCAGTTGAAGAGAGTTTAGACTGTCCCCGTATTTTGTTCGTCAGCCTAAACGTAACCTCAATTTAGCGATTACAAATTGTATTCAGAGGTTTAGTATCCGATTAAACAGATGAAAATCTTACTGTATTGCTTGGACGGTTGAAGAAATAATATAGAGAAGCGTCATTCAAAAAGTACTAAATTGGTATGAAAATCTGTAAATAACCCTCACGTGCTTTAATTACATAATAGAAAGAAGTTATGCTGTAAAACAAAGAAAACAGGAGAATGTTAGGGGGAAATGGGGAATTTGCTTTTTATAAAAGGCAAAACGTAGAATAAAACAATGAAATTAGTTAGTGGTGTCAATTGGTAAGGGATAGGGGGCCATGTACCTCCCTGGGATTTGCACTCTCCTTTGATTTTGAAAAATCCCTTTTTGGGGGTATTTTCAATCAAAATGGGTTTATTGGTATTTGTACAGAAAAAATAGACAGGATAAACAAATTTTTTTAAAATGCCCCCTTAATCACAAAGGCCGTTAATTAGAATAAATAGCTTTTATGAAACTAATAAAAAATCTTTGGCGTAAAGAGCGAGGTATTGACTTGGGGGCGAACCCAATCATATACGTAATAATTTCTGTTCGTTTTAAGTTTTGATGTTGATCCTTACTTTCAGCTGAAAAACTTGTTGTTGTTTTTATTTAATTTCTGATCGTTTTTTAAATAATGCTGGGAAATCCAGCACCCCCTTCATAGCAATGTCCCTTCCCCCATGAACACGGCCTTCCTCCATGGAAATATCCTCCCACGTAACCTTCAGCCCCCCCCCCCACGACCAGAAAACATCCCTCCTGAAAACGTCTGTATACTTCCCAAAAACCAATACTATATATAAACACTAGGTAAAGTTCATAACTTTCAGCCCTTCCCCCGGGGACTGCAGGGGATTAAGTCATCCTAAAAGACATAGATATTATATTTTCGACCATGCTGAACAAAATGGCTATCTCAAAATTTTGATTGGGTGACTTTGGGATAAACATGAGTGCGGGAGGGGGCCTAGCTGCCCTCCGTTTTTTGGTCACTTAAAAAGGGCACTAGAACTTTTAATTTCCGTTCGAATGAGACCTCTGGTGATATTCTAGGACCACCGGGTCGATACGATCACCCCTGGAAAAAAAAATATACACGCGTCCGTGATCTTTCTTCGTGCAAAAAATACAAAATTCCATATTTTTAAAGATAGGAGCTTGAAACCTCTACAGTAGGGTTCCTCTTATACGCTGAATCTGATGCTGTGATTTTCAGTAAGGTTCTACATATTTTAGGGGGGGTTCCCCTTTTTTTGAAAATCAGGCAAATGTACTCAGCCGCTTTACTTTTGATGGTCGGGACTATTGATGGTTGGTTGGTTGGTTGGATGGATGGTTGGTTACTATTGATCCGGGTCGCTCCTTACTTACAGTTCGTTCCCATCAACTGTTTGTTAAAGAGAAAATATATCGAAATTTCGGTACTTTATAGTAAAAGTAAATATTTTCATTCTGATAAATTTATGCTGTATTGCCTTAAATTTTCTTAAAGCAACGATTTCAGAGGAACTATGCATACAGAAGAACTGTCATTTCATGAATATTATTTCATTGCTTTTCCTCAGCACGGAAAGTAGCAACCCGCATCCCCAATATACCTTTAGACTTCCTTATATACTTTCATATACCTTTATATACTTTTATATACTATATATGTTATACGTCTTTAGACTTCATATTAGCAAGCTCTTGTACCAACTTTTCATCCAGAGAGGCCCAATCCAGATGTCGAAGCATCGACTTTGTTTTACCGTTTTCGAGAGCTTTCAAAGACCTTTAGGTGCAAGACCGTATTCAGGGGGTGGTGTTACCGGTTTTGTACCCTCCCCCCCCCGCCCATGAAATTTTTGTCCGACTCTTAACAACCTAACAAAAATTCATTTTAAAAAATTGGACGCGGTTTTATAATTTTTTTTATAAGCCTTCCGTCCCATGATCCTCCCTCCCCCCACCCCCAAACAAATCCTGGATACGCCCAGGTGTCTAGATGTTCATGAGATGTTAAGGAACGTATGATGAGAATAATGTTTTAAGTATTTTTTTTATCAGTTCCTAAAATCCATTAAACGTTAGTAAGGATTTTAACTAACTTACTAACTAGCTAAATTACTAACTAGAATTTCCCAGATTTGAAAGTTTGATTCCCTTCTTGTTTAAATTCCTATCGATCGACCGGAGACTTCTCTGCTCAATAAGCAGCTTCATATAGCTAAAAAGGGACTGAATACTCTTTTCATATTTCAGATGATTATAAAGTATCTAACAGAAGAATAGGTCAAGTTAAAGGCATAAGAAAATGTATACCCTCTTTGAGCATTGGAAGTCAACTCAAATTGAAAAAAGGATAAATACTCGCTTCGGGTATCCGTCATATCACATGATTGTATGCAGGTTAGTAATTGGTTGGGAGTTATAGATACTTACTGATTATTTAGGTAGAGATTGTCCTATGTCATTTCCTTAGTATTAAGGCAACTTAGTGCTCAGGTAGTAGTAGCCGTAATAGTAGCGTTTCATATTATGAAATTTGCCAGCAGAAAATAAGGATCTTTATCTTAAAAAAAAAATTATGTAGGGAGTTTTTCAATGAGCTTTTAATAATTCAGTAATCTCTGGAACAAAGAACAAATATTTTCTCTGTTAATAACATTAGTATTTACACTCAAATAGATTCCTAGCTTTTCTATTCTCGAAAGTTTGTTAATACCCTCACATCCTGGGACCAGCAATTAACTGAAAGTCGAAACGCGGGGAATTGCGTTTCCCTTGTTAGGAACAACAAGGACTTAATTTGTCAGCAGTTCTCTATGAAAATTACTTCGTACTAATCCGAAGAAGAAAGAACAGATTGTGACAACTTGGTTGTACCAATTCAAAGGGTCTTATTTGTTATTTGTTGAAATGCTAGAAAATGAGGAATTATCGTTAGTATAGACTTATCGTTATTAGACTTTAATATAGACTTATAGTCTATACAATGCATATTTTGACTTCAGACTTTGACTTTTTATCTACATGACCAGTCTAATTTTTTAACTTATAATGCCTACTTATTACTGATGAGTTGAAATATGGACTTATTCAGTGCCTACTTTGACTTAGGACTTTGACTTTTTGTCTACCTGACCAGTCCATATTTTGTAACATATAATGCCTACTGATATAGATTTATTTGTAGACTTAGGAGTAGACTTGTATAGACATATAAGTCTATACTTTCAAATACAAGTGTGGATTTATATTTGTTGAAGTATAAAGCTAGGTGCCCATTGAAAGCGAATTTTTTTCGCAGACGAATTCGTCAGTTCGCATCACGACAGTGAATTTGCATGGTATGCCTCATAGAACGCGAAATTTCAAACACGATTGCTTAAAGACAGAAACAAAAGATTTGTGGATTGTTACTGCTTTTGTCTTTAAGACGCCAGAGAGACGTCTGAAACGCTGAAACGATCTGCTGCTGAAACGATCAAGAAAGTTCTGTGTGTCTATCTTCTTGTTTTTAGAAGTTTATTGCATTTCGTCTTGCGAATATCTATCGTGCGGATGAAATTCGACTCGGAGTTGAAAGGTGTGAACTGCAAATTTTGGACGTGCGAAGCTGAAAATATTCGCCTAACGAGGACAAATTTGCCTAGCGTGAGCGAATTCGCTTTCTGCGGGCACCTAGCTCAAGTCTATTTTTCAATGTTTGAAAAACGAAATACATGAAAACATGAATATACAATTGAAAACTGAAAATACCCAATACTTTCCATAGCATTTGTACATGTCAATATATAGGCTCATATAGGCTCGCTCTGATGAACGAAAAGATATAGGCTCATATAGGCTCATATCAGCAATCATATAGGCTCGCTCTGATGAACGAAAAGAACGCAAACGATTTTTTCTCTGATGTTCTCATAATTCGGCTTTGAAAAGGTTAAAGCGAACTTATCTGACGAATGCATCGATTTGCGTGCAATACATCACCAAGCAACAGTTATCTACTTTAAGAGTATATCACTTCGATAACAGAGAGATATTATCGGTGTAATTACAGAAGCTCCTCGTATTACAAGTGAGCATTAATTTTGCACCCACTGTATATTCAAAGACCTTAGGATATTGTAAACAAGAAAAAACACCATTCTAAGCGATAACCGCGTATTTCTTCTTTTTTTTGTGTGTGGGCAGAATATACTTGTTATCTGTAGCTTATAATGGAGAAGAATTATTGAATTTCCATATAGCCAATCAGTGTTTCACTTTGACAACAGAAAAATAAATTAGGAATTTTGAATTCCTAAGTTCTTATGATACTCTACAGACTTATTTTGGTTTTGAGTTTTATATTCAAGCTAAATTTACCCCTAAGACATAAAAGCCTGCTTTCAGATCAGACCAGTGTCGGAACTGGCGTCTCTTGCACCCGGGAAAAAATCTTGATTGGGTCTATCTCGCTAAAATTTTCAGGCCAATTTTAACAAAATTTTCATTCATTAACAACGTCGTTTTCTTCCAACAGCACCGCATTCCTTCTTATTACAAGACGAATACTTATAGAATAGGAACAGGTTTAAATACAAAATATTACAAAAAAAAAACAATTTGCTTATACCTACAACCAACTGCACCCTCTACTTTATTTTAATAAAAATAAAATTTCAAAAATTAAAAATGATTAAAACACTTCGATTATTTATTTGAAATTATTTGCCCCTAAAATATCTATGTCCGAGGCAAGTGCCCACTCTGTACCACTCCCCCCCCCTTAAAAACGCCTCTGGTTCACACCCGATTGCTTAGATTTAGGGTCTAGATAGAGAACATTTGACAGTAAACCTGAACTTGCTATTCAATTTGATTAGACTTGCCCAATTCAAAATATTGGAATCAACTGGGATGAAAAGCTGTTGGAAGGGGAGGGACCTGAGAAAAATATACCCAGAGACTGAAGAATGATCCAGTAAGTGATTTGACAAGATGAAAATTGATAACACATGTTTGTTCATCTTTATTTAATTTATAATCGATGATCTGTATTTCAGAACCTTTTCTCACCGGCAGTTTTTCTCCCTGGTCAATGGGAAATTGAAAATGGTTATAAATTTTCGGTCAAAATATTTTGAAAACGAATTCTGCTTTATGCAGCTCAGAGATATAATTGCAGGAGAGGCTCAGGGAACTTTTGCGCCCACCTCTTCGTTTCCACTACATAGTGTCACTGCTGAGACATTCAGTTTAATGACTAAAATTCAGTTTAACTGGCTAGCATTCAGTTTAATTGGTACAAAAAGACAAAAATATTGAAAGAGGGGAAAGGGATTATATTCTTGACATTTTAGAATGTCTGAATAGGGGACAATAGCGAATGGTGGCGGTTCTGTTATCTCTGGCGCCCAGGGCCAAATCTTGATTGGCCCCCCATGTCTAACAAAGAATTTTCAGGCCAAATTTTGCGAAATTTTTTATTAACAAAATTATTTTCAGTTTATTAATTAATTAATAAACTATTTTTTATTATTTATTAATTTCCTATTTAAATAACTTAATTATTATTAATTGTTTGAATTACTTTATTTATTTTTTTTAATCTTCAACTACTTTTATTAATTATTTAATGATTATTTCATTATTTTCATTTATTAACTGTGCCCTCTGCTTTATTTGGTACTTGTCTATTATGTAGAACACACTCGAGAAGTGAAGTTTGGTGACAATAAAACATGATGAACATAGAATACTCTATTAGCAAAATTGTGAAGGTCATTTGTGAATTATTAAACTGGAAGCTTCGGCGTCGGCTGACCGTTTAAAAGACAAAGAATAGTTCATTATTAACGCGATTCTTGACCTAGTTCATTTTAGTTCATTATTAACGCGACTCTTGAGGAAATTGGTTAGTTTGCTTTGACTAGTGATAGAATATAGTGTCTCACCATGGATGTTCAAGGAACATTTCAAATTGTTGGAAGGGCTACGACACAACTGAGCTGGAACAAACATGTTTCACTCATTTGAAAGTAAACCACAAAAATAATTTTGTCAACCCAGAGCCGGCACCTCTACCTGATAAGTAGAGAGAATGTGGGGTTCCCCAAGTGGAGGAACAAATGGCACCAAGTTATATCCCGCCATCATTTACATTCATACTTAGTAGAGTACATGTGGCGGGCGGCAGTAAAGGTAGAAGTCCCAGGTTCATTTTAACGCGAGTCTTGAGGATATTCTGCGTTCATTAGGTTAAATAGGTTTGGCTATGTTAAAATAAGTTTTTTTAGGTTAAGTATTTAATATATGCCATGATTTACCCCCCCCCCCCCTAATTTGCAAACATATAGCCCAAACTTGTTTCTAAACCATTGTATTTTCATCATAATTTTGTTTTATTTAATTAGCATTCCCCAAACTTAACTTCTCGAGTGTGTTTTATATAATAGACAAGTACCCTTTATTTTAATAAAAACATAATTTCAAAAATCACAAAATAATTTTAACAGTTAGATCATTTAATTGAAACTTTTTGCCCCTAAAATTTCTTCGCCCGGGGAAAGTTCCCCCTATGCCCCTCCCCCCAAAAACTGACTCTGATAATGGAAGTTGTTTTGTTCAAGATACTTTTTTGTTGCGACTAGCTCTAAAGCGTTAAATAAATTATCCATTAACGAATTAATTCATCATCTCATTGTCAATGTTGCATAGATTTAGATCTTCATTTCACTATAGTGTAAACATCATTTTATTTCAATATCTTTCTGCATTGCGCACTAGGTCACCCCTTATTATAAACAGTGTGTCTGCTTGGTTCCACAAAAACAGGTTTTCTACCCGAAATTGACCAATTACATATTTCACCTACCTGGATTGCACTGAACACTTATTTCTAATGACAGGTTTTTTAGCCAGGCTCCAACTTGCCAGTTCTCGCTTACCCGAAGAGGACTTGGGTCGACCCAGCCCATGATTGGGTATTCTGGATCATCTGTTAAGGCTACCTAAAAAAAAAGAGGAATCATGTAAAAGGATGCATGTCTTCATCTTATTTTAGGAACTGCCTGCTGAACTCAACGATTTTTTTGTGTTTTTCTTAGCATCTGTTTTTTGGTCCTATTACACATTCCGAGAATACTTATATATATATATTCAGAACTAATTATAGGGATTTTTTTTTAAGAAAGCCAGAGATAAACGATTTATCCAAAGAATAGTGAAAAAAGGTAAAACCTTTTTATCGTACGACTTGAAAAAGCAATTTGATTTGAGTATATCAGCAAAAATTTGTGTTTGTATCAAAAGAAAGAAATATCACTTTGAGTTGAGCTTGTCGATTTCAAAAACTGTGGCTGTATCACTAGAAAGAAAAATAATAATAACAAATATATGGAGCAAATTTTTGAGACTAGCCCACAGACTTCAATATAAAGCTAGATGTCACTGTAATTAAAATAGCATCAAGACACAAACTGTAATATATATTGAGTTACAAACAAATCCATTGAAATATCAAATTCACGGGAATTAATTTTCAATAGACAAATGTCAGTAGAGAGCTATCTTATACTCCCACGGGGACTCCTTATATGGGCATAGAATACTGACGGGGCACCATATATGGGCATAGAGTCAACACGTGGTTAATGGGGTCAATGACCTCTTTTTCCAAGGTCGATTTATTTGATGTTTCTGTGTGTAATAACTCCGGAACGAAGGTTGCACATGCGCATTGAATTCTAACGGGAACAATGTTATTGATCTAGGACTTGAGGGGGAAGTGAATTTCCGAGAACTTAATTGTGTAATCAAAGTGTGTCAACAACAACAACATCGATCTTGACATTCGTTGAGAGCGTGCACTTACAACATCAACAACATCGACCTTGGAACACCTGTGCTGTCGACCTCAATTCACCTATCGTGAATCAATAATTCCCCTTAGAAACAACAAATTAATTTCCCCTTTCTTGACAGATCAATCAATCAATGACATCATCTGTCAGACTTTAAAAATTTTCGCCTAGAAAAATTTCTCCAGGAATAGATCCAAATCATTAATGTCTTTGCCTCGGGAACAGTTCTACTGGTCGAACTCCAAAGGATATTAATAACCAAAGGCCATGGAAACAATTAGGCAAGAAACATCTTAGCGATGAATTGTTTTAGCGCGCGAAAAGGTTTCTTATTAATTTGAAATGCGTTAGCGCAGAGATGCCAATAACAAAGGAACACGCTGAATTTACGTTTAGGGATTATTTGGGCAAAACCGTTTTAGACAGGTAATGGAACTATTTCGGCGAAACAGATAGAGACATTTTAAAAGAAGATTTTTGAAGAGATTTTGGAAGAGAATTTAATGGTGAAACTCTGTGGTCGTTATAATACACAAGTTTCATTTGAAGAGTGTTGTGAGGTCCTCTAACCCAACCCCAAAGGGTTCCAATCCTCCTACCCCAACCCCGAAGGAAGCCCCCAGTCCTCAAAGCCCCCAAGCTCCCAAAGGGCCACCGGCGCCCCCAAAGGCCCACCCAGACCCCCAAAGGCCATCCCCAGGCCCCAAATGTCCCCCAGGCCCCCAACTGCCCCCCGGACCCCCAAAGGCCCCATGTGTCCAGCCTCCCCGGTCCTCAAAGGTCCCCCGGGCTCCCAAAGGACCACCGGCCCTCAAGGGACCCACAGACCCTCAAAGACTCTCCCCGAGCACCCGTCTTTCGTTGATGTGTGTTGTCTGAAACCCATGATTTGGGATGTGTAGTTTGCTACTTCAGGCTTTTCTGAGCTAAGGTTTCCTAGTATTTCCTAGGTGAATGTTGTCTGAAACCAATAGTTTGGGATGAGTAGTTTGCTATTTCAGGCTTTTATGAGCTAGGTTTCTTAGCCTTTCGTTGGTGTGTGTTGACTGACACTTATGATTTGGGATATGTAGTTTGCTATTTTTGACTTTTCTGAGTTGGATTTCTTAGTCTTTCATAGGTGTGTGGTGTCTGAAACCTATGATTTGGGATGTGTAGTTTGCTATTTTCGACTTTTCTGAGCTGGATTTCTTAGCCTTTCATAGGTGAATGCTGTCTGAAAATTATGATTTGGGATGTATAGTTTGCTATTTCAGGCTTTTCTGAGCTAAGGTTTTCTAGTATTTCGTAGGTGAATGTTGTCTGAAACCAATAGTTTGGGATGAGTAGTTTGCTATTTTTGACTTTTCTGAGCTAGGTTTCTTAGTCTTTCGTTGGTGTGTGTTGACTCAAACCGATGATTTGGGATTTGTAGTTTGCTATTTTTGACTTTTCTGAGCTGGATTTCTTAGTCTTTCATAGGTGTGTGTTGTCTGAAACCTATGATTTGGGATGGGTGGATTGCTACTTTTGACCTTTCTGAGCTGGATTTCTTAGCCTTTCATGGGTGTTTGTTGTCTGAAACCCATAGTTTGGGATGACTAGTTTGCTATTTTTGACTTTTCTGAGCTAGGTTTCTTAGCCGTTCATAGGTGAGTGTTGTCTGAAACATATGATTTGGGATATGTAATTTGCTATTTCCGACTTTTCATAACCTGATTTATTAGTCTTTCTTAGGTGTGTGGTGTATGAAACCTATGATTTGGGATGTGTGGGTTGCTATTTTTTTGACTTTTCTGAGCTGGATTTCTTATAAATTTGTAGGTGTGTGTTGACTGAAACCTATGATTTGGGATGGTTAATTTGCTATTTTTGACTTTTCTGAGCTAGATTTCTTAGCCTATCATATGTGTGTACTTTCAGAAAATTATGATTTGGGAGGTGTAGTTTGCTTTTTGGACTTTTCAGAGCTAGGATTCTTAGTCACTCATAGGTGTTCGTTGTCTGAAACTTCGAGTTTGGGATGAGTAGTTGGCTATCTCAGACTTTTCTGAGCTAAGGTTTCTTAGTATTTCGTAGGTGAATGCTGTCTGAAACTTATGATTTGGGATATGTAAATTACTATTTCGGGCTTTTCTGAGTTGGATTTCTTAGCCGTTCATATGTGTGTAGTGTCTGAAACCTATGATTTGGGATGTGTAGTTTGCTATTTTCGACTTTTCTGAGCTAGATTTCTTAGCCTTTCATAGGTATGCGTTGTCAGAACATTATGATTTGGGATGTGTAGTTTGCTATTTCAGGCTTTTCTGAGCTATGATTTTCTAGTATTTCGTAGGTGAATGTTGTCTGAAACCAATAGTTTGGGATGAGTAGTTTACTATTTTTGACTTTTCTGAGCTAGGTTTCTTAGTCTTTCGTTGGTGTGTGTTGACTGAAACCTATGATTTGGGATATGTAGTTTGCTAGTTTTGACTTTTCTGAGCTGGATTTCTTAGTCTTTCATAGGTGTGTGTTGTCTGAAACCTATGATTTGGGATGGGTGGATTGCTACTTTTGACTTTTCTGAGCTGGATTTCTTAGCCATTCATAGCTGATTTTTGTCTGAAACCTATCTTTTTTGATGACTAGTTTGATATTTTTGACTTTACTGAGCTAGGTTCCTTAGCCGTTCATAGGTGAGTGTTGTCTGAAACCTATGATTTGGGATATGTAAATTTGCTATTTCTGACTTTTCATAACCGGATTTCTTAGTCTTTCGTAGGTGTGTGATGTCTGAAACCTATGATTTGGGGGTGTGTGGGTTGCTATTTTTTGACTTTTCTGAGCAGGATTTCATAGCAATTCGTAGTTGTTTTTTGACTGAAACATATGATTTGGGATGGTTAATTTGCTATTTTTGACTTTTCTGAGCTAGATTTCTTAGCCTTTCATAGGTGTGTCCTTTCAGAAAATTATGATTTGGGAGGTATAGTTTGCTTTTTGGACTTTTCAGAGCTAGGATTCTTAGTCACTCATAGGTGTTTGTTGTCTGAAACTTCGAGTTTGGGATGAGTAGTTGGCTATTTCAGACTTTTCTGAGCTAAGGTTTCTTAGTATTTCGTAGGTGAATGCTGTCTGAAACTTATGATTTGGGATATAGTATTTCGTATGTGAATGCTGTCTGAAACTTATGATATGGGATATGTAAATTACTATTTCGGGCTTTTCTGAGTTGGATTTCTTAGTCTTTCATAGGTGTGTGATGTCTGAAACCTTTGATTTGGGATGTATAGTTTGCTATTTTCGACTTTTCTGAGCTAGGTTTCTTAGCCTTTCATAGTTATGAGTTGTCAGAAAATTAAGATTTGGGAAGTATAGTTTGCTATTTCAGGCTTTTCTGAGCTAAGGTTTTCGAGTATTTCGTAGGTGAATGTTGTCTGAAACCAATAGTTTGGGATGAGTAGTTTGCTATTTTTGACTTTTCTGAGCTAGGTTTCTTAGTCTTTCGTTGGTGTGCGTGGACTGAAACCTATGATTTGGGATATGTAGTTTTGCTATTTTTGACTTTTCTGAGTTGGATTTATTAGCCTATCATAGGTGTGTGTTGACTGAAACCTATGATTGGGATGAGTTGTTTGCGATTTTTGTGTTTTATGAGATAGATTTCTTATAAGTTAATATGTTTGTGTTGTAATAAAATTTATATTGTGGAGGTATAGTTTTCTATTTTAAATTTTAAGAGCTATGACTCTTAGTCCGTAATAGGCGTTTGTTGTCTGAAACTTCTAGTTTGGGATGAATAGTTTCGATATTTCAGGCTTTTCTGAGCTAAGGTTTCTTAGTCTTTCATGGGTGAATGATGTCTGAAACCTATGATTTGGGGTATGTAAATTACTATTTCGGACTTTTCTGAGTGGGATTTCTTAGTCTTTCATAGGTGTGTGTTGTCTGAAACCTACGATTTGGGATGGGTGGATTGCTACTTTTGACTTTTCTGAGCTGAATTTCTTAGCCTTTCATAGGTGTTTATTGTCTGAAACCTATAGTTTGAGATGACTAGTTTGCTATTTTTGACTTTTCTGAGCTAGGTTTCTTAGCCGTTCATAGGTGAGTGTTGTCTGAAACCTATGATTTGGGATATGTAAATTACTATTTCGGGCTTTTCTAAGATCGATTTCTTAGTCTTTCTTAGGTTTGTGTTGTCTGAAACCTATGATTTGTGATGGATGGATTACTACTTTTGACTTTTCTGAGGTGGATTTCTTAGCCTTTCATAGGTTTTTGTTGTCTGAAACCTATAGTTTGGGATGACTAGTTTGCTATTTTTGACTTTTCTGAGCTAGATTTCTTAGCCTTTCATAGGTGTGTCCTTTCAGAAAATTATGATTTGGGATATGTAAATTACTATTTCGGGTTTTTCTGAGCTGGATTTCTTAGTCTTTCATAGGTATGTGTTGTCTGAAACCTATGATTTGGGATGTGTGGGTTGCTATTTTTTTACTTTTCCGAGCTGGATTTCTTAGCCATTCATAGGTGAGTGCTGTCTGAAACTTATGATTTGGGATGGTTAATTTGCTATTTCCAGTTTATATTAGCTAGGTTTCATAGCCTTTCATAGGTGTATGTTGTCAGAAAATTACGATTTGGGATGTGTAGTTTGCTATTTGAACTTTTCAGAGCTAGGATTCTTAGTCCATCATAGGTGTTTGTTGTCTGAAACCAATAGTTTGGGATGACTAGTTTGCTATTTAAGACTTTTCTGAGCTAGATTTCTTAGCCGCTCATAGGAGTGTGTTGTCAGAAACTTATGATTTGGGATATGTAAATTACGTTTTCGGGCTTTTCTGAGTTGGACACTTCTAAATTTTTCCACACACGAAAACTTACACACACACACTTCAAAACTCACACACACAAAATCTAATACAAACAAAAACTTACAAACACACACACACACAAACTTACACCCGCACTCAAAAACTTACACCCACACGCAAAAACTTACATGCACACAAAAACTTACATGTACACAAAAACTTACACACACACTAAATCTTACACACTCTCAAAAAAACTTACACACACACACAAAAAATGACACACACACTCTAAATCTTACTCACACACACACACACACACACACACACACACACACAAAAAACTTACACATGCACACGAAAACTTACATGCACATAAAAACTTACATTCACACAAAAACTTAGACACACTCAAAAAATCTTACACTCACACACAAAAACTTACACACACACACACTAAAACTTACACACACACACTAAAACTTAAACACACAAACACACAAAAACTTACACACACACACATGAAAACTTACACACACACACACACGAAAACTTACACACACACGCCAAAACTTACACACACAAAAACTTACACACACACACACACAACACAAAACTTACACATGCACACGAAAACTTACATGCACACAAAAACTTACATGCACACAAAAACTTACACACACACACACACACACACACACACACACACAAACACAAACACACACACACGATAACTTAAACACACAATACAAAAATAACAAAAACAAACAAAATTAC